>NC_064822.1:158019549-158322579 GCF_024166365.1 Elephas maximus indicus
CATTATGTAATTCACACTCTAGCACCTCTCTCCTGAGGTTGGTTGACATGATCATGAACCTGATATTAAACAGCGGATCTTTCTGGTATGGCCAGCCCCCACCCAAGTATCACTTCATTACAATAACCTGATAGGTAAATGTGACCTGGAGCCCTTATCAAAGACACTTATGATTATTGGGAAAATTCCAAAGTTTTGAAGGTTATCTCTCAGGAACCAAGGACAAAGATCAAATTCTTTGGGTAAAATTAATTTGTGAGTAAAAATTCATAAGGCCCTAATTTTTTATTTGCAGATAGTTTATGGTCTTTGCTTATGCTGAACTTGGCCTTGTCACTAAGTGGCTTGAGATCTTCATCTTGGCAACTACCCTATCTCAGCCTTGATTTCCTCATCTATGCAGATTGATCAAGTCCAAAGTCTTACCCGGTTCAAAAATCTTAGAATTCTATGCTAGTGCTTTACTCCATAGTAAAAAAGAGAATGAACAAGTTCATTAATTAGGACCCCACTCGTGTTATTATTCAGTATAATTATTTAAACTTTCTATTTTTATTTCAGTTATCATGACTTCTTGTAAATGATAGATGATTTGAAAATCACAAGTTATTTAATGCCTTTAAATCTCACTCAAAGGTACTTTCCAGCTAAAAAATTCCAGGGTTCTAAGTGTGTATCAATTTCATTTCAGGCAGGATCAGAGGTTTGGTCAATATTATTTTTTCCACAATGAAACTGTGGAAGGCAGGCAATCTTACTTAACAAATATATATCCTTCAATGGAAGAATAAATAAAAGTATAATTTATGAATTTGTTAATGTTCTTTGCCTGCTAACAACCTCTTCTGTTCTTTAGCAAGAATGTAATATATACACACAGTTTTAGGTTAAAATATTTGGGAATTTTTGTGTCTTGGAATGATTTTCTGCAAATTTATTTTTCATCTTCAAACCCTACCTCCTTTCTCCATACTTTCTTGAGGCTATATTTTCATGTATTCATCAACTTGAGATCTTTGGCTTCTTTTCTACAGTTCTCTGACATCACTAACATTTCCATTTTTCCCTAAGTCACTATTTTTGACAATGAAATCTCCATCAAACATTTCGATATTTGAAATTATTTGTCACCACTAAAGAATTTGTTCTCTGCTTACTTGGATATAAGGAGCTACTCAAAAATTAAGAGTTTATATATTTTCATCCACTTATTTTTAATAACAATTAGATTGTAAGTAAGTTGTGATAACTGTAACAACATATTGTATCTAAGTAGCTATTTGCCATGAGTCAGAATCTACTTGATGGCAACAGGTTTTTTTTCATCAAATAGTTTCTAAGCATCAACAGTAAAAAGTATTATCTCAAATATCTAGTGCTGCTATAACAGAAATACCATAAAAGGGTGGCTTTAACAAACAGAAATTTCTTTTCTCACAGTTTAGGAGGCTAGAAGTCTGAATTCAGGGTGTTGGCTCTAGGGGAAGATTTCTCTCTCTGTTGGCTGTGAAGGAAAGTCCTTGTCTCTTTGAGATTCTACTCCTGGGTGATCTTCGTGTGGCGCAGCATCTCTCTTCCCCCATCTATGCTTCTCTTGCTTGCTTGTTTAATCTCTTTTATATCTCAAGAGAAATTGACTTCAGACACATCCTACACCAATCCTCCCTCATTAGCATAACAAAGACAACCCATTCCCAGATGGGATTAAAACCACAGGCATAAAGAAAAAAGAAAAATCAAACCCACTGCTGTCAAATCAAATTCAACTCATAGCATCTCTACAGGACAGAGTAGAACTGCCCCATAGGCTTTCCAAGGTTGTCAATCTTTACAGAAGTGGATTGTCACACCTTTCTCCCATGGTGACCTGGTGGGTTTGAACTGCTGACCTTTCAGTTAGCAGCTGAACACTTTAACCACTGCACCACCATGGCTCTACTTCCACAGAGGTTAGAATTTACAACACAAATTTTGGGAGACGCAATTCAATCCACAACAACTATATGGAAACCAAACCCAACCCACTCCCATCGTGTCAACTACAGTCAGAGTAAATTTTAGAATGCCCAAGTAATCCAAAGGGGAATGTATTTTCAAAACAATTTAGGGCTCAACACTGAACATTTCTGTCTTCAGGCTGAACAGGACTAGGCTAACAAGCTCCTCTTCCCATTCTGCTATTAAGATTGGTGTAAAACTACCTGCTCTGGGTGAAGAACTTGGCCTCTGCAAGTGGCCTCATTCTGAAACAATGAGTGTCCTGGAAATTGTGTTTTCCTTCTACAGCTCATTGACATGGAGATGGGATGGAATGGTGTAAAAGGATCTGCTTTCTAATGAGGCAAAATGAGACTCATTTGAATTGGGGCATAGACCAAAATGAAGGGAAAATTCAACCAGGGCCTCATTTTCACACCCAGAAAGACTTTGAACAGCTAGGCAGAGCAAAACTACAAACATGCTGAAAATTTCCCAGGGAGGAGTCAGACTTCATGAGGAAACTATCTTCACTCTTGAATGGACTGGCTTGATTGCTTACATTATACAGTGTAAAGGGGAAAGAGGACTAAACACAAAAGCACATTTCCATGTTTTCTATCAGCTTGTTTCTTTGATACAAACAAGAAACTACCCTTACTTTTATATAGCATATTTTGCAACCTTCACTAACACGTGGGTTCGTGTGATAGGAAGAGCAGAAATATCAAAGCACACACACAGACAACAACCACAACAAAAACTTTGGCTCCTTATATTAAGCAGTAAAAAACACATATTCTAAAGAATTATGGTATAGGATGGCTATGTCAGCAGTTCAAATCTACCAGGCGCTCCTTGGAAACTCTATGGGGCAGTTCTACTCTGTCCTATAGGGTCGCTATGAGTCGGAATCAACTTGATGGCACTGGGTACGTAGCTATACTGTATTTCAGCTTATAACATTTCTATTTTTTAGGTTTTGTCTTTCAGGGGCCAACTCAAGAGCAGCTAACAAAAACTTTGTAAAATAACCTAGTAAAGAAGTGATAGAAGAAAGTGCAGTTTTACACAGTGGATTATGTAAAACACAAACTACTGAAACCAAGCAAATTTTCTGATTTCTCAAGTTATACAGAATTTTAAAATTTCGTCCATTTAATCTTCCTGTATTTTAGAATAATTCTAGCCCAGGGGTTTCTAGGTTTATATTTTACAGAACAGTGAAACTTCCCAAAGCGGTTGAGTCAACTCAGAGATGCCAAACCGCTAATTTTGCCAACAACAATAATAAAAAGTTACCATTTTCACCATTTCAAAAAGGAAATGATATTTCAACACCAAAAACATAACAAGGTTATAGTTTCAGAACAAAAGGTAGTTCTTCCCAAGAAATACTATTTGTCACCATTGATAATTTTTAAAGAATATATATCTGTATTTTTATATAATAGCAGAAACATTTGCAACATTAAAATTTATTTTATAATACAATGCATGTATGTTTCTTTAATACAAATATTCTTTAATTTGATAGTTTATATATTTGATACTTTTGTATTTGGTAACACCCAGGAGGCAGAACTCTAATGTACGACTTGATCTGGTATTCCATTTTTATCACTGTCACTATCAAAAATTCAGTTTCACACAGATGGCAAAAATGGAAACACCAATCTTAGTACTGTTTCAATTACTTTGAAATAATCTAGGCAAACAAAGACTCTACGGAGCAACAAGGACAACAGTGAAGATGGGTAAAGCGTAGGGATAGTTCTTATTTAAATGGTAGATTCTGTGCATAAGGTAAAATAATTGTAGCTACAAAGCAAGTCAGCTGATGACTAGCAAGGAGGTGGTAGTTGGAGATTTCAAAGAAAAGGTAACTGCTGGTGATGTAAATAAAGGTCTAAGGGTGGCAAGGAGGGTGGGTGGCTGAGGTGGAGTGGAGGAGGGAGAAGAATTAAGGAACTGGGAAGGCAGGGTATAGAAAGGATCATCTGCGAAAAGACAAGGTCACAGGATGAAGGCATGAGTGGGGTAGATAACAAAAGCATGGTCATTCAAGTATTCCTTGAATGAGTGGGAGTGAGTAGAAGCCAAGGAGACGAAGTGGGGGGAAAGGGACAAAAGGGAGCAGTTTCAGGAGAGAAGGAGAGAAATAGTTTGCAATCAGCAATGGGGAGCTAGGAGGTGCTTTTTTCTCAGTCCTAAAGTAGAAGGGACATAAGAGAAAGGAAAAAAACAATACAGAAAACTATCCTCCCCACGAAGAGCTTGGAGAGGAGGGGAGATATCTTCAGGAGACCTCCTGCGTTACCACTGAGGCAAACAGGTGAAGGGAATACATATTTGGAGAAATTGTTGCATATTAGCTGATCACAGGGCGAGAGAAAGGGGGACAGTTTGAGACACCTGGAAGTGTTGGGAGTGACAGAAGGCTTTGAATCAGAAGGCTTGGCAAGCAGAGTCCAAGCGACATAGAATAGACAGGTTTAGACATTACAAAATCGAGGGAAACAAAGTTGTTGAACGGGTCCTGGAGGTCAGGAGTGGAAGTCCTGGTGGTCCTTGGAGAAGAGTCTCAGCCTTAGTTGCTGTTGAGTCAACTCTGATTCATGGTGACCCCGTGTGTGTCAAAGTAGAACTGTGCTCCACAGGGTTTTCAATGGCTGATTTTTCTTTTCAGAAGTAGACCACCAGACCTTTCTCTAAGGCATCTCTGAGTGGACTTGGACCTTCAACCTTTCAGTTAGCAGCCAAGTACGTTAACCTTTTGCACCATCCAGGGACTCCTTGAGAAAAGTAGGGTGTGCAAATGTTCAGGCCACTAAATGATATAATTATATGAAAGTACTTTGTTTATAAAACTGTATGGTACAAAGCTGGAAATTACTAGCTATAGTTTTCTGGGAAAAGGCACTGAACAAAGCAAGTTAATATCTTTGGTCTTTCTTGCCTAGAAATTACTTACGGCTACATCTACAGTGTTTTAAAAAATCCATTAGCCTATGCTGTGGAAAAGTTCATTGGTTTCTCAAAAAGTTTGAACATGGAATTACCCTGTGATCCAGAAATTCCACTCCTATGTATATACCCAAAAGACTTGAAAGCACGCACTCAAATAGATACTTGTACTCCAATGTTTACTGCAGTATTATTCACAATGGCCAAAAGGTGGAAACAACCCAAGTGCCCATCAACAGATGAATGGATAAACAAAATGTTTGAAACATTTGGATACATTTATTTGAAACAATGGAATATTATTCAGCCATAAAGAGATATGAAGTCCTGATACATGCTACGACATAGATGAACCTTGAAAACGTTATGCTGAATAAAATAAGTCAGACACAAAAGGGCCAATATTGTACGATCCCATTTATGTGAAATATCCAGAGTAGGCAAATGCGTAGCGACCAAAGCTTATTAGAGGTTACCAGGGGCAGAAAGGAGGAGGAAATGAGGAGTTGTTGCTTAAGGGACACTGAGTTTCTGTTAAGGGTAATGAAAAACCCTGGAAACAGATAGTGAGTGGTGATGGTTGCACAAAATAGTGACCGGCAAATGATCTGTTATATACAGTGAAGCCTGTGAGAGCCAGAACTTGGCAGGACTGCCTTCATTTTCTGGGTCTTGCAAGTGTTTAACCTTTGGCAGATTTGTCTTACCAGTTTTCTGTCACTCTCTATTAGTGGAAAATATTTGAGCTTTCCTTCCTTGGTAGGTTTCCGCTTTACAGAAGCTCCAGCTTTCACAGGTTTTACTGCCCATGCTACCAAAGAAAATCCATTGGCCTAGATACAACGATTCCATGGTTTGTCATAGAAGATAATGTATAAATACACACAGACACATATGCACACACGTAATTTTGTCAAAAACAGTAAGTTCAGCACATAACATGAAATACCATCAGACTTTGTACACATTATGATTTAAGGCCCAGGTTCAGTTCAATTAATCTGTTTCCTGCCTCTTTCTCCTTTGTTCCAGTTTCTTTCTTTCTTTCTTTTTTTGCCACTTCCATTATTCATCATGCTTTGTTGGGTGAGATTGCTAATGCAAAGAGATCCAACAGCAATATAGAAATGCCACCTTTGCCTCCTCTTCCAGGACAGAGAAACCCTCCCTTTCCTCCTTGCAACAAAGCAGGCAAAACACATACTCTCCCCCAACCTCAACTGAGCCAAATGCTGAATGATGGTGAGGAGGATGTTTTGCTTGCAGGGAAGGAATCTGTATGCAGTTCATAGGTCACCTGCCCTCCTGGCCAGGATCAGCTCTCCACCCAGACCCCTGTGCCTTTCAGTCCTGGGATACTTCAGGCTTCAGCCAGCATAAACATGTCACAGCAAGGGGTACAGTGATTGTATTTGCACATGCAATTTGTTTAAGCACAGGCTTTGTTTGATTCCTAAAAGAAAAAAACTTTATTATTGCATTACAGTCAAAGGAATTTAGCCTTTAACCTGCAGTTTCCCTACTCTTAGTAATATAAAACCTCCTTTTCTGATAACCCCCTCATTCCTGGGGGTGAGGTAATGAGCTAGCAACTCCTTTGAACCCTGTTTTATATCAACTAAGATAATAGGAGGAGGTCTTTGATAACATAGAGGAGAAAAACAGAAACTTCTGGCATGATAATATAGAGAAATACGTGATTAGAGAAGATCAATATTCACGGTGCAGTGAATTACTTAATATGGGCCTTCTAGCTATAGTCTCTGTGACTCCTACAAACTGATTTAAGAGAAACTGTGCAAACACAATATTTGTGGCTCACCAAGGGGATTGGACAGTCTGCTAAGGTACATAGAACCCTGCAGGGGTGGGACCATGCAAATGAGGTGTATGGAACCCTAATGAGGGAATTGGTCAATTTTGCCATCCCGCTAAAAGAGAGCCAATCCCAAAATAGAGAGGGACCTGACTACCATCAAGCAGAAGACACTGGAGTGGAGCACATCCTTTAAACCTGGGATCCCTGTGCCAAGAACCTCTGAGATCCAGGATACAAAGAGAGAGAGCTGTAACATCACAGATAGTGAGAGATGGCGAGAAGCAGTGGCAGAGAAACTGCAGCAGAGAGGCGTCAGACCCAGGAGACTGGCAGGAAATGGTGCAGTGAGCTCACTGACTCACACAGCAAGAGAGCTGATCATCTTCTGGCCGAGGCTTACTGGTGGAGTGGGTTGGCCCTGGGCAATTATGAGTAGAGCTAAAGAGCTTTGTAACATTTGCCCAAGAAGGCAGAAGCCAGGCTGAGGTGCCAAGGGCCAGAGAGAGGACTGCCTGTAGGCACCACTGAGAAGAGGCTGTCCTGACTGAAGAACATTCCTGATCCCCACTTGTAACCTGTTTGTTATTTTCCTAATAAACCCCATAATCCTGAGCATTGTCTGTGAGTTCTGTTGGCCATTGCAACAAATTATCCAACCGAGCAAAGAAGTAGAGAGTGCTGTGGGAGGGATGGCTTGGTGTCAGAATTGGTAAAAAGGTTGGAGAGAGGAGGCAATGTCTGACTCTGCCTCGAAGGAATCAGCCTTGGGCTGTTGATCTTGATTCTCCTTCCCCCTTATGAAGTTAGAGGAGGTCAGATGCCATCCCCTTGTCATTTTTACAATATGTTTATGGTGTAGATGCTTTACCCTGAAGTTACACTGGGAAAGCCATTTCATTTATGCTCCCTCCAATGGACAGAATGGAAGGGATTTGGACCCTCCAGCTATTGCCCATCTCCACCAAGGACTTGAGAGCTAGGACTGCAAAGGGGTAGCTCAGAGGGGCAAGGCTGGCTGGAGAACAAAGGGAGGTAGGACAGAGAGAAAGATTTCTCTCTATCGCCCATCTGAATAAGAGGATTGTTTTGTTTTTTGATATAAGTTTATTTTATTTTTGTTGTCATTGTTGAGACTATACACAGCAGAACATACACAAATCCAAAAATTTCTACACATATGATTCAGTAACATTCTTCCAGTTGTGCAACCATTCTTACCCTTTTTTTCTGAGTTGTTCCTCCCCCATTAATATAAACTCACTGCCTCCTACAACATCTTTCGAGTTGCCCTTGTCAATTTGATTTCATATAGATAGTTCTCAAAGGTGCACAATGCTCAAAGCAGACACTCTATACTAGTTATGCAAAACTATTTAGAAGGCTTCAGGGGATATTTTTGGTTTAAGGTTTAAAGATTATCTCTAGGCAATAGTTTTGGGGGTTCATCCAACCTCCATAGCTCTAGAAAGTCTGGATTCCAAGAGAATTTAAAGTTCTGTTCTGCATCCCCCCTCCTTTTCATCAGGATTCTTCTATAGAATCTTTAATTAAATGTTCAGTAATGGTAGCCAACCACCATCTAGCTATTCTGGTCTCATGGCAAAGGAGGTAGTTGTTCATGGAGGCAGTTAGCCACACATTCCACTTCTTCCTCCTATTCCTGACTCTCCTTCTTCCTCTGTTGCCCTAGGTAAATAGAGACCACCATCAAATGAATGGCTGCTTACAAACTTTTAAGACCCCAGGCACTGTTGAATGAACTAGGAGGTAGGACAGAAATACTGAATGCATTATTAGGCCAATTAACTGAGATGTCCCATGAAACCATGACCCTAAATCTCTGAGGAGGAGGATTCTTATGAACTGATGCAACCAGTGAAAAAAGCCCAAGAACTACTTTGAACCACCCTCTGGACCCTGTGTTTCTGCCCAAATATCAAGTAGCAGTTTTTTGTGTTTTTTAACCCAAAGTAATTTTCTGTACATTAGTTTTCTATGCTACATAACAAATTACCTCAAACTTAGAGGCTTCAAACAACATATATTTATTACCTCACAATTTCTGTGGATCAGGAGACTGGGCACAGGTTAGCTGGGTCCTCTCCTCAGGGTCTCACCAGGCTGCAACCAAGGGATTGGCTGAAGCTGGGCTCTCATCAGCAGCTTGCCTGAGAAAGGATCCACTTTCAAGCTCCTTTTGATTGTTGGCAAGATTTATTTTCTTGTCACTGCAGGACTCATGGCAGCTTGCTTCTTGAAACTCATCAATGGAGAGAGACAGACTAGTGCAAGACTACTAGCAAATGCAGTCTTATATAATGTGAAGTCATCACAGGAGTGACACCTCATAATCTTTGCCATATTCCATTTGTCAGAAGCAAGTCATAGGTTCTGCTCACATTCAAGTGGAAGGAATCATACAAAGGGGTGAATACCAGGAGGCAGAGATCTTGAGGGGCCTCCTTAAACTCTGTCTGCCACAGTCTGTGTCTCATTGCTCTTAGAAATTTAAGGACATGCCTAAGGAGTTATAGAAGCAATATTTGTAGAGGAACTATAAAATGAGGGGAGATATTTTATAGTTTTATACATACTCACATACCCTAACCTAAAGAAAAAAAAATTTTTTTGGACTTTATTTCAGTTGTCGATGGCATGAGATTTACAGCATACAGATGTGGGCTTGAATCCCTACTTTAAAATTTTGTTGTCATTACCTGACACTGAGTCAGCTCCTGCCTGACTCATGGAGACGCCATACACAACAGAACAAAAAGCTGCCTAGTCCTGCATTAACCTCATGATTTGTTGTGGATGGGACCATTGTGATTCATAGCGGTTACAATGGCTAATTTTTGGAAGTAGATCACCAGGTCTTTCTTTCTAGACCACCTTAGTCTAGAAGCTCTGCTGAAACCTGTTCAACATCATAGCAACCTACAAACCTCCACTGATGGACGGTGGCTGGGCGAGGTTCATTGGCTGGGAAGTAAACCCAGGTCTTCCACACGGAAGGCAAGAATTCTACCACTGGACTACCAATGCCCCCACTTTAAAATTTAGTAGTTGTTTGGGTTTACTAAGGGCACATCTATGGGAATAATGATACCTGCCTTTAGGGTTGTTATCGAAATGAAATTGGATAAAGTAGGTAGAACACGTAGCACAATGTCTGGCATAGATGTATTCAATATGACCACTACTGCATCCAGGTAAAGGATTTAGGTGCTGTTATCACTGACCTCACAGAGTCTTTACAATGTGCTGTAAACACAGACAACTTAATCCCTATAGCTTGGTGCCCTTCTGATGCCTGAGAGGGTTTGGAAACAGCTTGGCTTCATACTTTCTGCAAAGCCATGGGTGCACTCTAACCTCCTGGTGGCTCTGAGGTAAGGTCTGCCAGAGGTCTCCAGCCCACCTTCTCCCACATCTTCATCAATGGTGCCCGTAGCAGGGATTTTGCAATGTTTGGTTCAAGATCCCTGCAGACCCCTGAACTTCACAACTGGAAGGCTTCAGGAGTGCTGGCCTCACCTCAGATGCCTCAACCCACTCTCAGGCAGGGACTCTGAGATCAGAGCTAATTGTCTTAGTACAAGCTTCCTATTTGCTAGTCTGGGTTAGGCCTTGGAACCTAGCTCCTGAGATGGGTTCCTGCAAATACTCACTGAATAAATTGCTTTTTCAACACCTACCATGTGCCAAGCAATGAGATAACTCTGGAGACAGAGAAGTGGTTAATTCAGAACCCTTCCCTTCAGCAGCCCATTGGCCAGTTTGGAGGCAGAACAAACCACAAAGTAAAACCAAACCTTGACTTTGGACAGGACACCTTTCCCAAATCCCTCATTGTCATTGCTATGAGGTGCCATCGAGTCGGTTCCAACTTATAGTGACCCTGTGTACCACCGAATGGAACACTGCCCGGTCCTGCACCATCCTTGCAATTGTTGTTATGCTTGAGCCCGTTGTTGTAACCACTGTGTCAATCCATCTCATTGAGGGTCTTCCTCTTTTCCAAACTCCTAAGTTTTTGAATATGGAAACTTTTGGACAGGCCGTTCACTTTCTCCTTGCTTTCTCCCATATCTCAGCTCCACCAAGACTCCCTCCTTCACAACTTCGTGCGGCACAGTCTCACACCGCTGCTGTGTTTTGGACTTCCACTACAGTTTTATGCCACTCTTAACAAGTGACTTTCACACTGGCTGGCACACCTGCTAAAACAATTTCCCAAGTCATGCTTTCCTTTCTCTTCAGAACATGTTTGTGAACTCATTCATTTCATAGATCTTGAGCACTTCTCAACTTAATGGTCCACTCTCTCATTTACCCCAAACTTCTGAGGATTTTCTGGTTAAAAACCATGGCTTTCTCACGGCTCATTACGTTTCCTTTATTTGTAAGAATGACACTAGCTGATATTCCTTTTGAAACTTTGTTTTTACAGAAAACTACAGTGTTTCCTACTTCAGAGAAGTTGTTCTGTATATGTTGAGGAAGAGAGACAGCAAAGCCATGTTGAGGTGTATATGCTCTGCTGTCACAAAGCTTCTCCCTGGTCTGACAAGTCCCTAAACACTAAGCTCTTCACAGCCCAGAAGGTGCCGATCCGTACCTTGGCAGTCATTTTACTGCATGTAGCCATTTCTAGAGCTTCAAACAACTTAACAGTGACTATTACTGTTTTATTCACTTATTCCTTCATTCAACACACATTTACTTTGAGGGCCTACTACAGGCACAAGGAGCACTGGTGGCACAAACAGCTGAATGCTCAACTGCTAACCAAAAGGTTGGTGGCTTGAACCCACCCAGGAGCTCCATGAGAGAAAGGTTCAGCTATCTGCTCCTGTAGAGATTACAGAAAACCCTGTGGTACAGTTCTACTGTGTAATTATGAGGCCACTATTAAGGGAAAGGAAACCCTGGTGGTATAGCGGTTAAGAGGTATGGCTGCTAACCAAAAGGCTGGAAGTCTGAATCCACCAGGTGCTCCTTGGAAACTCTATGGGGCAGTTCTATTCTGTCCCATAGGGTTGCTATGAGTCAGAATCGACTCAACGGCAACAGGTTTGCGTTTTGTTTTGTTTCGTTCTGGTATTACTTGAAGTAGCCTCAATGGCACCAAACAACAACTACATGCAGTATACTTCCCTAGACACTGGGGATACAAAGATAAGACATGGTCCTTAATAATCTAATGGTGGAGTAAGACCAGGCATCAGAAAATTATACAGTACTGTGAAAGTGCAGTTACAGAGATATACACCAGATATGACAGGAGAGCCATTAGCACTGGTATTTATTAGGGCCATCACCTGCCTTGGGAGGGAGCAGTGTGCCTCTATAATTCACCAACACAAGGGATACAATCTAGAACTGTGCAAGGTGTGCATGGCTCAACTCTAGGGTGCATCCTTCTCCTACAGGCTTCTTAGATTTGTATAGATGTCAGTAAAGTGTCCTGAGGCAGAGGCGCCTCTATCTATTTCCACCAAAGTCCTCATTTGGACTCGTGCCAGGACTCTGCATTATATGCTTGGTCATTGGATTCATCCTATGTTTACTCTTATTTGTATTAATACTAAAAACATGTTGCAGTTGAGTCATTTCTGGCCCTTAGTATCTGTCTTAATCATCTACTGCTGCTATAAGAGAAATACCACAAGTGGATGGCTTTAACAAAGAAATACTTATTCTCTCACTGTCTAGTACGCTGAAAGTCCAAATTCAGGGTGTCAGCTCCAGGGGAAGGCTTTCTCTCTCTGTTGGCTCTGGAGGAAGGTCCTTCTCATAAATCTTCCCCTAGACTAGGGGTTTCTTTGTGCAGGAAACCTGACTTCAAAGACATCCTCTGCTCCTGAAGCTGCTTTCTTAGTGGTATGAGGTCCCCTGTCTCTCTGCTCGCTTCTCGCTTTTATGTCTGAAAAGAAATTGACTCAAGACATTATCTAATCTTGTAGATTGAGTCCTGCCTCATTAACATAACTGCCACCAATCCCACCTCATTACAATCGTAGAGGCAGGATTTACAACACATAGGAAAATCATATCAGATGACAAAATGGTGGACAATCACACAATACTGGAAATTACAGCCTAGCCAAATCGATACACATATTTTGGGGGGACACAATTCAATCCATAACAGTATCCTAGTCTCTAAATCATTGAATGATTTGTCTCAATAATACAACTTGTCTTACTAAGACTGTTCTAGCCACATTGGAACTCCTAGATAAATATAAGTCGCTATCCTTGACCTCAAAAAGATCTTTAACTAGCATGTAAATCAATTAGAGAATAATTAAATATTAACCTGTGTAGGTAACACTGACTCTAAATTCAATCTGAGTTGTGAGGTCCAAGAGATCAACCTTAGATGACATTCCATCTTGAGATAGAAGAATGCAGAATATTTGGATAGACTAAAAGAAAGTGACTGGTGACGATATATGACTCAATCAGCTTGTGTCCATTACTTCAAGGGAAAAGAACTTCAAAGCTCACACTTTGCTAATGGAGATTAGTGGCTACCCTGTGTTACAGCAAAGAGGGTGGCACAGCTGAAAGAGGGCAGTGAACTCTGCTCATAGGCCCCTGCTAACTGCTCTACCTCTTTTCAGTACATCCAGAGTTATCCTATTATAAACAGGTTAGCTGTAATTCAGAGCTGACTCAACGGAACCTAAAAACAACAAGAGAGTTACCCTATGTCACTGCACCAGATTCTTCTTGGACAGAGAAAGTCTTTGTACTACTTCTGTAAGGCGGTTAAGAACATAGGCTAGTCCAGTGGTTCTCAAAGTGTGGTCCCTGAACTGACAGCATACCCATTACCTGGGAATATGTTAGAAATGCAAATCCTTGGGCCTCACCCCAGACCTAGTGAATTAGAAATTCTGAGGATTGCTCTTGTTGTTAGGTGTCTAGTCAGTCCTGACTCATAGTGACTCCACGTGACAGAGTGGAACTGCCGCATAGGGTTTTCTAGGCTGCAATCTTTACAGCAGAGGCCTGGTTGCACAATGGTTAACTGCTGAGCTGTTAACTGAAAGGTCAGTGGTTCAAACCCACCCAGCAGCTCTGCAGGAGAAAAGACCTGGTGATCTTCTCCAGTAAAGATTACAGCCTGGGAAAACCCATGGGGCAGTACTACTCTGTTCTATAGGGTTGTTATGTGTCAGAATTAACAGCACACATCAACAGTCTTTACGGTTGCAGATCACCAGGTTTTTCTCCAGTGGAGCCAGGGTGTGGGTGGATCTGAACCACCAGCTGTTTGGTTAGCAGCTGAATGCTTAATCGTTGTACCATCAGGGCTCCTTTTATTCTGAGGGTTGTTTTGCATGCCATCGGGCCCAGCAATCTGAGTTTTAACAAGCCCTCCAGGTAATTCTGATGCACATTAATATTTGAGAACCATTGGGCTAGTCAGACATCCCTGGCTTCAAATCCAGGCTCTATTGGCTCTCACCAGCTTCATGGCTTAGGCAGATGGTTACCAGAGTAATCTTGCTAAATCTCAAGAAAACTTAACAGTAGTACTCTCTCCCATGAAATCATTGTGAAAATAAATTAGTTAATGCATGTAAAGCCCTTAGCATAATCCTTGGCAATTAGTAAACACTCAATACATTATTGCCGTTATATCTTGAAAGACTTCCTTTTATGTTTAAATCATTTTCATGCCATAAAATGGTTGGAAAATCTTAGAATTGCTCTTCTTTGCTCCTTCTCATTCCCTTTACCGCCAACAACTTCGACAGCACCACCCTCACCACTCTCCAGCCTACTAATCTTGACAGCCACCCATCTATATTAGAGAAGCCTTACTTTCCAGTCACCTCTGTCAAGGAGTGGCCTTGGCTACTAGAGAGGAACACACCAACCACCTTCTGTATCAAGGAGAATGTTACAGGACTGCCTCACATTCTTTAAAAACGTGAAACTAATGAGTAAAGAGCCAGTCTTCCTCTAGAACATAACTCTCCCTACCCTAGCCTCCACCTTATCATTGTTGTTTTTGTTATTGTTATTAGCTGCTGTCAGGTCAGCCCTGAATTCATGGAGACCCCATGGATGACTGAACAAAATACTGCGTTGGCCTGTACTATGGCCATCATTGGTTGAGGATTAGACAGTTGTGATCCATAGGGTTTTCATTGGCTGATTTTCAGAAGTAGATGACCGGGCCTTCCTTCCTAGTCCTTCTTAGCCTGAAGGCTCTACTGAAACTTGTTCAGCATCATAGCAACATGTAAGCCTCCAGTGACAGAGGGGTGGTGAACGTGCTTGAGGTGCGTTGGCATGAATCAAACCCAGGTCTTCCATGTGGAAGACAAGAATTCTATCACTGAACCACCACCTCCCCCATCGTCTCATCATAGTGATGATTCATTCTGCCTACCTACAAGTGCAAAACACTCAAACAGAAAACTTTATCTTCTTCCATCCCACTGGTGAGAAGGACCAGAGAATAAAGAGAGATTATAAGATGGACCCTGTGCTATGATAACTCATTTTCCCTCTAGTTGATTCCAACCAAATACACCGTGTCATTAACTTTGACTGTGGTCATCACTTTGGCTTTGAGCTTAATTTATTTTGACTAGGAATATTGTCCTCAGAAACACTACAATTTCCTGAAGAGACAGCAAATCAGCAGTCTTGCCTAAAATCACACATGGCCATTATCTTCTCTCTGCTTGAAAGATACACAAAGACAGTATGTCATTGTGAGCTGGGAGGTTTTCTTTATTTAGTGTCTGCCTTCTGGCTGAGCTATAAGGTAAGGCAATTAGATACCCAACATTTATAACAGACATGTTTAACGTCCCTGAGATGTACTGCGAAAGTTAAGCAAACGCAAAGATAATAGACTTTAACTAGCAGTTAGGAGGTTTGGACTTAAAATCTTTTCCACGGTATAAATATGATGGCGAGACAACAGACAATGTGCTCATTTACAAGTCAAAGCCACCTTGAGCCAAAATATTTAATGTAGAATCATTCCTACCTGTGAGGTCCACAAGAAATGGGTCCTAAGCAGCTTTTTCTGGAAAGTTCCTTACTCGGGTCTTTATCAAGAATAAGCTAAACCAATGTGATCCCTCTAGGAGGCAGTGCTGGGTAGTGATGTGATCTGGATTCAGGTGTCTCAATTTCTAGTTAGTGTCCATCTCTTACTAAGTGTCCTTAAGCAAATCAGTTAACTTTCTCCTACCTCAGTTTCTTCTTCACCTGAAAAGTGGTGATTGTCATAGCATCTGCAGGGTATTCTCTGCCTTTCAAGGATAATTGTTGTTGTAATTGTTGTTAGGTGTCATCAAGTCGGTTCCATCCACAGCGACTATATATGTACAATAGAACAAACACTGCCTAGTCCTGTGCCATCCTCACAATCTTTGCTATGTTTGAACCCATTGCTGCAGCCACTGTGTCAGTCCATACCATGGAGGGTTGTTATGGATTGAATTGTGTCGCCCCCCAAAATGCGTATCAACTTGGCTAGTCCGTGATTAACAGTATTGTGTGATTGTCCACCATTTTATCATCTGATGTGATTTTTCTGTGTTATAAATCCTACCTCTATGATGTTAATGAGGTGGGATTAGCAGTAGTTATGTTAATAAGGCCGGACTCAATCTATAAGATTAGGTTGTATCTTCAATCACTCTCTTTTGAAATATAAAAGAGAGCAGAGAGACATGGGGATCTCATAATACCAAGAAAGTAGAGCCAGAGGCACATGTCCTTTGGACCCGGGGTCCCTGCACTGAGAAGCTCCTAGAGCAGGGAAAGATTGATGACAAGGACCTTCCCCCAGAGCCGACAGAGAGAGAAAGCCTTCCGCTGGAGCTGGTGCCCTGAATTTAGACTTCCAGCTTAATAGGCTGAAGAGAATAAACTTAAGTTTGTTAAAGCCACCCACTTGTGGTATTTTTGTTAAAGCAGTACTATGTAACTAAGACAAGGATCTTCCTCTTTTTCACTGACCCTCTACTTTACCAAGAATGATGTCCTTCTCCAGAGACTAATCGCTCCTGATAACATGTCCAAAGTATGTGAGTCCCACATCTGTCTTCTAAGACAGATTTGTTTGCTTTTCTGGCAGTTCGTGGTCGACTCTACTTTGAGGAGGAAGCTCTTTCCCAGTCATCTTTTGAGTACTTTCCAACCTGAGGGGTCATCTTCCATCATTATATCAGACAATGTTACACTGCTATTCATAAGGTTTTCACTGGTCATTTTTTTCAAAAGTAGGTTAACAGGTCCTTCTTCCTAGTCTGTGTTAGTCTAGAAGCTTCGCTGAAACCTATCCACCATGGGTAACCTCTCTGGTATTTGAAATACCAGTAGCTTAGGGTCGCTATGAGTCAGAATCAACTTCCATGACAATGGGTTTTAGCTTTCAGCATCACAGCAACAGACGAGCCACCAGAGTATGACAAACTGACAGATGAGTGGTGGCAAGGATAACCGGTCCCTGGAAATGGCCACTTAAAATGAATGCACCAAATGTCGCTGAAAATTGTTGTTGTTGTTGTTAGGTGCTGTCAAGTTGGTTCCGACTCATAGCAACACTATGTACAACAGAACGAAACACTGCCTGGTCCTGTGCCATCCTCATGATTGTTGTTATGCTTGAGCCCATTGTTGCAGCCACTGTGTCAATCCATCTCATCACCAAGCATAATATCCTTCTCCAGGAACTGATCCCTCCTGATAACAAGTCCAAAGTATGTGAGATATAATCTTACAATCAAGGATTGTAAGGAGCATTCTGGCTGTGCTTCTTCCAAGACGGATTTGTCCATTCTTTTGGCAGTCTATGGTACGTTCAGTATTCTTCGCCAACACTGTAACTCAAAGGCGTCAATTCTTCTTCAGTCTTCCTTACTGATTGCCCAGCTTTCACATGCATATGAGGTGATTGAAAACACGGTGGTTTGGGTGAGGCGCACTGCCATCAAGTTGATTCCGACTCATAGCGACCCTATAGAACAGAGTAGAACTGCCCCCATAGAGTTTCCAAGAAGCACCTGGCGGATTCGAACTGCTGACCTCTTGGTTAGCAGCCGTAGCTCTTAATCACTACACCACCAGGGTCAGCTTAGTCACTGAAAATTAGACGGGGCATTTTCTTGAAAAAATATACTAAAAAGGATAAAATTAGTTTATAGTTAACCAAATTTAAAGTTTCAGCTATACAGTTATTCTTAGAAATAAAAAATAAATTGCTTTGGGGGGTTTTGTTAAAGTTTTCAAACAGCATTTCGTCAACTTCATGAAATCTTAAATGTTTTGCAAAATCTGCAGTTTCCCTTTACAATCCATTTGCTTTATATTTTTGTTGTACAATCTTATGTTGTAAATATCTGACAATCAATGAGGCTTTGACCAGCAAGGGTAACTATCCAGGGCAGATTTTAGAGTAAAACTGGAAGGATATTTGAATGGATGCTGATTTTCTAAAAATGCCAGGTTGTCTTAACAATTTTTGCTTTCCTGACAACTCTCAATTACAAGGTCTTGGAAATGAACACTCAGAGAACAAAGAACCTCCATTTCTCATGGAGTTGTCAAAACCATGTCATGTACTCAGTGTAAAAAAAAAGTGCCCGGTAAATAGCATGTACTTTACTGTTCTTGGAAACCCTGGTGGTGTAGTGGTTAAATGCTATGGCTGCTAAAAAAAAAAAGGTTGACGGTTCGAATCTACCAGGCACTCCTTCAAAACTCTATGGGGCAGTTCTACTCTGTTGTATAGGGTTGTTATGAGTCAGAACTGACTCAACGGCAATAGGTTTGGTTTTTTGGTTTGGGGTTACTGTTCTTAACAAATTTTCTCATTTTTGTCTACTTAAGAGGACCTACATGTTCACACAATGTCACGAATTTAAAAAGACATTAATAATATAGATTAAGAAGAATGTTTTCCTTAAATCAATTTGGTCTTTCCGCTTGTCTTAGTTTCCTAGTGCTGCTATAGCACAGACGCCACAACTGGGTGGCTTTAAAGAACAGAAATTTATTTTCTCACGGTTCTGGAGGCTAAAAGTCCAAATCAGGGTCTTCGTTGTGTCAATTACTTCTTTGTCAGTAGCCCCAGGCGTTCCTTGGTTCCTTGGTGTTTTCCTTGGCTTATAGATGGTTCTCACGTGGCATCTGTGTTTCCCTGTGTGTGTGTTTGTTTGTTCCCATCTTTTCGTAACTCAGTATCAGGATCTACCCTACACTGGTATGGCTGCATTAACGTAACAGGAAAAACTCTATTTCCAAAGAGTCACACATCCACATTCAACACGTATTTTGGGGGACACAGTTCAATCTATAACACCATCAATAAGCACCATAATTAGAACATCTTACTTCCCAAACTACCTCTATCCCTTACTCCTGTTTTCCCCTTAAGTTGCTTTTGTCTTTTCTCCATAGCACTTACTACCATCTGACAGATCATATATTCATGTATTTCTAGTTTGTCTATCTCCTGCCATAGGCTAAGGATTTGGTTTGTTCACAGCTATATCCCAGCACCAAGAAGTGTCTGGCACATGGTAGGGTGCAGTAAGTACTGTGGAATGGATGATGAATAGAAGACTCTTCTTGTCCTCCTCATTCCAGTACCCAGGTGCCATCCACAATGATCCCCTAATTAGAGGCTGGTATAGATTAAATTGTGTCCCCCCAAAATATGCATTGGAATCATAACCCCTATACCTGTGGAAGTAATCTGCTTGGGAATAGGTTTTTCTATATTATGTTAATGAGGTCATGGCAGTGTAGGGTGTGTCCTGAACAATCACTTCCGAGTTATAAGGGGCAGCATAGACACATAAAGAAGCAGACACAAACTGGGGAAGATAAATGCCATGTGAGAATTGACAAGGTACAAAGGAACACTGGTCTACAGAAGCTGAGAAAAGGATTCTCCCCTCAGAATTGACAAATGGAGTCTTCCTGATAGCTGGTGCCCTGAAGTCAGACTTCTAGCCTCCTAAACCATGAGAAAATAAATTTCTGTTCTTTAAATCTACCCATTTCTGTTACAGCAACACTAGGAAACTAAGACAGGGACCTAGTACAGTAAACTAAAAAGGGCCTGAAAAAGCCTCTGATGTGAATGAGAAACACGGTCTGTGGATTCCGTGCAGATTCTAGAAGCACAAGGTGGAATGAAAAGCTTTGAATGGGCCCTGCAAACTCACCCCTTCTCTGTCCCTAGACTAAGCTCCATTCTAATTCAATTCAGAAGGAATAGAAGAGGGATCTCCTGCAGACAAAGGAAGGAAGTTGTAATTATCTCTCCTACAAAGGAAAAGAATAGTCAGTTTTGTGTTTGAGTCATGGTGTAGTAAAAACAACTACTCTGACAGTGTCAGGAAACCTGCGTGCCGATCTCAGCTCTGACGCTAACTGGGTCTGTAACTGAGGAAACTTGCTTCAGACCTTCAGGGCTCCACATCCTCACTGTGTGTAACTAGATCAGTATTTCCTAAAATATGTTAATTGGCACATTTGACTCTCTAGATCTGCACTAATAGGGTAGCCGCTGGCTACATTTGGCTGTTGAGTGCTTGAAATGTGACTAGTGCCACAATCGAAAATGTAAAAACTGAAGTAGTATGTGGAAAAAAAAATGTAAAGTATCTGTGATGATTAATGTTATATGTCAACTTGGCTAGGCCATGATTCTCAGTGGTTTGGCAGATACTACGTAATCGTCCTCCATTTTGTGATCTGATGGAAGGGGATGTGGTCTGCATCCAATATATATGGACGTTCTGGCAAAGCTCATGCTCTCTCTGCATTTGTCTAGTCATCCTCCGACCTCTGGTTCTTGGGACATGAGAAACCTCCAGCCTACTGCCTGACCCACTGATTTGGAACTTGCCAGCCTCCGCAATTGCATGAGCCATTTCCTTGAAATAAATCTCTCTTTGTGTATATATTTATACATACACTTCATTTGTTTTGCTCCTCTAGAGAATCTAGCCTAAGACAGTATCTCATTAATAATTTTTATATTAATATTGAAACAAAATTTTTTATATGCTGGTTTAAATAAATAGGTTATTAAAGTTAATTTCACCTGTTTATACTTTTTTAAATGTGGCTACTGGAAAATTTTAGATTATACATGTGATTACAGACGTGGTTCTCAGGTTATTTCTATTTGACAGTGTTGCTCAACCACCTGAGAGAAGAAAAGGTTTCTCTGATTAAACACTGAATATCATATCCTGACTATTTTGGGGTACCTAGTGCTGCCCTACAGAAAAATACCACAAGTGGGTGGTTTTAAAGAACAAGAATCTATCGTCTCATAGTTTTGGAGGCTAGAAGTTCAAATCAGGGCATCAGCTGTAGGGTAGGTCTCTAGTGTTGGTAGTACTAGGAGTCCCTTGGCATTCCTTGGTATTTGCCTCACCCCTGTGTGTGTTTTTCTGTGTCTATTCAACTTTTTTTTTATAAGACACCTCTCAGAGGTGATTAGGTTTAGGACCCACCCCACTCTGTTGTAGCTTAATTAATATAACAGAAGAAAATCCCTATTCCCAAACAGGCTCACATTTACACATACAGGGGTTAAGACTTCAGCATAACCTTTTGGGAGACACAATTCAATCCACAACGTGAACCAGTCTTCTACCCCATGTCCTGATGCTCATTAACTAAACAAACACATTGAGTCTTCCTGTGCTATATAACACATAGAAACCTGTTTAATCTGGCATTTTTCAAAATTATTTGGTCAAAGAATCCATTTTCCGTTGAATACTTATTAACACCCTCGGCTATGATGAAGATATTTTTGGAAAACAATGGCCTAGCTTTTCTGTACAATCTTTTGGGATTCTAATAACTTGTGATATTATGAATCTAAGTATGTGGAAGGAAGCAGCGGGTGAGTTACTAAGATGCATGTTCAGACAGGGAGAGTTCTTCATGGGAGAAAAAAGTAGAAGGAGAGGTGGCAACTAATTCAATGCTGGAAGGGAAGAAGCTGGAAGGTGGGAGCTCGAATTCAGCTGAGGAACTGGGGAGAAAGGGACTATCTTAGGCTTGAGGGTCTCTGTCTTAATCATCTGGTGCTGCTGTAACAGAAATACCACAAGTGAATGGCTTTAACAAAGCGAAATTTATTCTCTCACGGTCTAGTAGGTTACAAGTCCAAATTCAGGGCGCTGACTCCAGGGGAAGGCTTTCTCTCTCTGTCAGCTCTGGAGGAAGGTTCTTATCATTAGTCTTCCCTTGGTCTGGGAGCATCTCAGAGCAGGAATCTCAGGTCCAAAGGATGCGCTCTGCTCCTGGCACTGCTCTCTTGGTGGTATGAGGTCCCCCTGTCTCTCTGTTCGCTTCTCTGTTCTATATCTCGAAGAGATTGACTTAAGACACTATCTAATCTTGTATATCTCATGAATATAACTGCCACTAATCCATCTCATTTCATCATAGTGATAGGATTTACAACACAGGGAAATCACAAAAAATGGTGAACAGTCACTCAAAACTGGGACTCATGGCCCAGCTAAGTTGATAGATATTTTGGAGGGACATAATTCAATCCACGACAGTCTCCTAAGATCAAAAAACAAACCAAACCAGTTGCCATTGCGTCAACTCTGACTCATGGCGAGCCGTGTGTCAGATTAGAACTGTGCTCCATATGGTGTTCAATGGCTGATTTCCAAGGCTCCTCTGGGTGGACTCGAGCCGACAACCTCACAGTTAGCTGCCAAGCACATTAAACATTTGTACCACCCAAAGACTCCCCCCTAAGAGAAGCCTCCTGTTAGTTACACTCAGTAAAACCTTGGTTCTCAACTTCTTGGAATGCTGACACCCTCCAGAAACAGCACCTCAGGAAACTTCAGTGTCCTAGATAGAACATGCAGTGACACAGCTGTCAAAGGAAACTAGAAAATGGGAAGTTCTAAGAAGAAACATTATGAGTGGCCGGAGAGCTATAGAAATTGCAAAGTTATGAAGACACTTTACAGGTTAAACGCAAATAATGAAGGCTGAGATACTCCACTCTTCCCATCCTCCACCTCCCAGGCTCCAGAGAGCAGATGAAGAGAAACCCTTAAAGGTTTATCTGGCCAGATAAAGCAATGAACTGAAGCCTGTGGCCTCTGAAGAGATATCTGTGTAAGTGATAAGAAATCTATTTCTGGTGCCTGCAATTTCTGCCAGTGCTTCCAGGCAAGGTGTCCTAGGTTGGGGGCTACATCACCTGGAATTTCTGTAGCTTCATTATGACTGTAAGTTTCTCTTGGCTGAACCTCAAAAACTCTCGTATTGCTTACTAACTTCTCCTTATCCTCTGTAACTGCCAAAATATTGCCTTATAAAATATGCTGCTTTATAAGTTCCAAACATTTATTCTGAATTAATATTTTTTACAGCTTTATTAAGGTATAATTTATACCACTCTTAAAATTCATTGATTTTAAGTGTGAATGAGTTTTAGTAAGTATATAGAGTCCTGCAGTCACCACAACAGTTGAGTTTTAGAACATTTCTATTACCTCAAAATTTTTCTCGTGCCCTTTGCAGGCAATCCCTACCTCTACCCCCAGCCCCAGGAAACCACTGATCTGCTTGTTGCTATAGTTTTGCCTTTTCTAGAAATTCATATAAATGAAATCATGCGGCATTGTATGTAGACTCATTACTGGCTTCTTTCACTTAGTATGATGTTTTTGAGATTCATTCATATTGTTGTAGCAGTACTCCATTCTTTTTAATTGCTGACTAGGGTTAAATACTCAGCTGCTAATCAAAAGGGTGGTGGTTTACTTGGGGAACAACTTAGAACTTAGTCAATCAGCATAACGTAGTTCACAAAGATAATGTTCTACTTCTGAGTTTGGTGAGTAATGTTTGGGGTCTTAAAAGCTGTGAGTGGCCATCTAAGATCTAACTATTTGTCTCTACTCATATGATGCAAAAGAGAATGAGGGAAATCAAAGGCTCAAAGAAGAAACTAGGAATTTGAGTTTTATTCTACATTTTTCTCACATTCTGTCTGGGGCCTTCTATTGTGTCCCTGGTCAGAACGGTTGATAGTGGTAGCAGTCTACCATCTAGTTCTGGTCTTAGGTTAAAAGAGGCCGTGGTTTGGATGGGCTATTAGTCCCATGGGTGAGTTGGTATCACCTTGATGGCAACTGATTATTCAAGGTGGGGGGGGGGGGGTTGTAGTAATTTATCTTGGTTTTTAAGTTGTATTTCTCTAATGACCAATGATGTTGAGTACATTTTCACGTGTTTTTTTTAACCACCCATAGATCTTCCTTTACGCAGTTTCTTGTCATATATATTGCTCATTTTATAAAGGGATTGTTTTCTTATTATTGAGTTCTAAGAGAATTTCATGTAGTCTGGATACAAGTCCTTTGTCAGACATGTTTTACAAATATTTTCTCTGAATTAAGTAATGACTTACCTTTTTATTTTCTTAATTATGTCTTTTGGCAAGCTAATATTTTTAATTTTTAGGAAATTCAATTTACTGATTTTCTCTTTTATGGTTCATAATTCTTGTCTTCTACAAGAAATTTCTGCAAACCCAAGGTCACAAAGATTTTTCCCCTGTATTTTCTTCTAGAAGATTTACAGTATTAACTCTTAGTTAGGTCTATGATCCTTTTTGAGTTAAGCTTTGTGTATCCTGTGGAGAAAACGTAAAGGTACCTTTCTTTCATACAGATATCCAGTTATTCCAGCATGATTTATTGAAAGACTTTCCTTTTTTTTTACCTTGGAAACTTTGTCAAAAATCAATTGACTCTATGTGTCTACCTCTGGACTCTCAATTCTGTTGCATAATTCATATGCTATCACACTGTGTTCAGCCAGTGTTAAGTCCTCCAACTTTACTCTTCTTTTAAAAAATTATTTTGGCTATTCTAGGTCCTATGCCTATGCTTGAAACCCTGGTGGCCTAGTGGTTAAGAGCTATGGCTGCTATGGCTGCTATGGCTGAATCCACCAGGTACTCCTTGGAAACCATGTGGAGAAGTTCTACTCTGTCCTATAGGGTCGCTATGAGTCAGGCTCAACTTGACGGCAGTGGGCTTTTTTTTTTTGTTTTTTGCCTGTGCTGCATTTTTACTATGCTTTAACTCTTTTTTTTTTAACTCTGGGAGATAGCCAAGGTAAGAAGTAATGTTCTATCTGTTTTATAGCCGAAGAAGCCAATGACACATAGACAAATGGACAATCAGTCTGGCTTTGTATCACAAGGTTGGGGCTCCTGTCGTTTTGTGATCACTTCTCATCTTCCTACTGTATATCAGCTCCACAAGAGCATGGACTGTGTACACTTTCTTTCCTTCTGAATCCCCAGCTAGAATAGTGCTTAGGTTAGGTTTTCAATAGGTATTTGTTGAAAAAAAGAAGGAGTCAAATTCAAAAGAACCTTGGGGACTTATTTCTAGTAACAAGGTTAATAGCAGAACTACATCCAGAACTTCAGCTTCCAAACTTTTCATTTAACATTTCTCCCATTGTATAGCTGAGCAGAGGAGACAGACAAGAAAGGATCAATTAGGGGAAAAGAGAAGACAGCACATGAAGGTGTAGGTAGATAAGAGCATTATTAGATGTTTTTAAGGCTTTTTTTTTTTTTTTTTTATATAAAGCTAGTCCCTAGCCTACAGCTTCCAGTCAATAGATATTTACAAATTTATTTCTTGTTTGAAATACTTTTTAATATTCGGAGGAATATCCACATGATTCACAGATCCAAAATCACACCAAAGCCTAAGAAGAAGAAAACAGTATTTCCTTCCTGATCATGGTATTAAGAAAATAGAGAACAGATACCTAGGCCAGAATGAATCCCAGGGGTCAGCAGCAGACAACCCAGCTGGACCATTCTGTATTGATAATCCTTCCCATTTGGAATGATCTTCAGGGAGGGACATATGAGAACATTTTCCCCCTAAGATTTAATTCAGAATGGCCTTTCACCTTTAAAAAAAAATTAAAAAAAAACTTTAAGCTGTAGTTGTTTTTTTTAACCTGAAAATCTAGTTGTTAAAAATAATAATATCATGGTGTTAGTCTGAGAAGCAAAGTAACCATAGGGTGAGGTAAGGAATATAGAAGTATCGAAACGTGGAGGTGGCTCAGACTCTACAACCTCTAATTCACGTGGCATGTAATCTTCTTAAACAATGATTATACATACTAAATGTGTATTGGAAGAGGCTGGAATGACATTAATTACTATGCAATATCCTGTCGACCAAATTCTCCCTTCCAGTAAACACTGATCACTTCCATTGAAATTAGTGGGTGTCACATACAGGTAAGTGAAAGGAGTATTTGGTTCTGTGGCCTTAGAAGACACTTTGAAGACTTTAGTTTACAATTATTGAGCAAGATTTCTACCAGAAGAATCTAGTGATAGGGACAAAATTAAATATCCTTGTTCCAATTGGAAGTTCCAGTTAACACACTCAGCTGCTAACCAAAAGCTTCGTATCTTTAGCCCATACAGATGTGTCTCAGAAGAAAGGCTTAGTGATCTACTTCCGAACAATCATCCATTGAAAACTGTATGGAGCACAGTTCTACTCTGACACACATGGGGTTGCCATGAGTTGGAGTTGACTTGATGGAAACTGGTTAATTGGTTATTTTAACTGAGTCAAGGAACATCTTGTCATGGATTGAATCGTATCCCCCCAAAATATGTGTCAACTTGGCTAAGCCATGATTCCCAGTATTGTGTGATTGTCCACCGTTTTGTCATCTGATTTGATTTTCCTGTAAATTGTTTAAATCCTACCCCTATGATGTTGAGGCAGATTAGAGGCAGTTATGTTAATGAAGCAGGGCTCAATCTACAAGATTAGGTTAAGTCTTAAATCAATCTCTTTTGAGATATAAAAGAGAGAAGTGAGCAGAGAGACAATGGGAACTCATACCACCAAGAAACAAGAGCCAAGAGAACATGTAACCTGAGAACTGAGGGGTAAGTAGGAGTAACCCGGGCACATGAGATGTTGGTCAGGTCTATCCTTGTGCTGAGAAGCTCCTCAACCGGGGGAAGATTGATAACAAGGACTTTCCCCTAGAGCTGACAAGAGAGAAAGGCTTCTCCTGGAGCTAGTGCTCTGGATTGGAACTTGTAGCCTCTTAGACTGTGAGGCAATAAACGTCTCTTTGTTAAAGCCATGCACTTGTGGTACATCTGTTATAGAAGCACTAGATAACTAAGGCACTTCTACTGAGTGTATACTTTGTTCAGAGCAAAGTTCTAGGTGTTGCTGGGGAATCCAAGGTAAGACATGGACAGCCCTGCCTTCCACTTGTCCCCAAATCTGTGGGTGACAGGCCTGACGAACATCTCTTGTGCCTGGGTTACTCCTACTCACTCCTCAGTTCTCAGGTTACATGTCATTTCTTCGGATGAGATTAGGACACATCAGATTTGTAATTACTTGTTTAATGCTGGTTTTCTCCTCCAGCTCCGAGAAGAGAGGGACCATGTCCATCTTGGCAGGCAGAGGATGTCTTGATAAGAGAGAACAGACTCTGGAGCCAGCAGCCTGTGTTCAAATCTCAGTTCTACCACTCACACCCTGTGTCATCTTGGGCAAATCACTTGCCCTCTCTAAGCATCAGTTTTCTCATCCGTAAGGTAGAGATAATAATTCTGTAGTGCTTGCTTTGTAGGGCTGTTCTGAAGACTAAATGAGGTAAAACCAATAAATTGCCTGGCAAGTATTAAGCCCTCAATACAAATGAAGTACAATGTCAACAGTCAAATAAGGCTAAATTATTTAATGAATAGAGACAGTGGTGGCTATTCTCTGGCTATTAATACAAAACAATAATAACTATTTGTGTACTTTTGATGATTCCATCCTTCATCTAGCATTTAAATTTTTCCTTCTGTTAAATGGGGGGTACAGGCCTTCCCTCATCCTCCACCGTCACTGGATGCCATATAGTATCTTGCTGGGAGACACCAGCAGGGAGTCAGATGAAAGATGCTCTTTCTTTTGCAAGTGACAGCAGCCCAACTCTAATTGTCTCAGAAAAGAAAAAAATTTTAAATTCAGGAGCAGAATTCATTTCATATAACTGAAAAGACCAGGGAGAGACATCTGGCTTCAGGCATAGCTGGATCCAGGTTTTCAAACAATGCTACAGCTTTCTCTTCTCTGGTTTGGCTCTATTCTTAGGTAGAATTTCCAATGCTCCTTGGCAGCAATCTGAAAGACGAGAGACTATTCAACTCTTTCTCTCTCTTCCTTCTAAAAATGCTAAGCCCATGTTACTCCACAGATCATCACATCACATTCAAACTATTCTCTGGGCAGTCAACTTTAAATGTAGCATATTTCTGCCTTGGGGTTTTTGCACTTGTGTTCACATGGAAACCTCTTCCTCCAGAGAGTTGTATGGCCTACTCCTCCACTTCATTCAGATCTCCGCTCAGTTGTCACCTCACTAGAGGGGTTTGCCCAATCACCCAACCTAAAATAACTTTCCTCTACCCTACCACTCTCTACCCCCTAGTCTTTTTTCATAACACTCATTTCCATCTGACATTTTATACATTTATTTATCTTTGTGTGTCTCTTCCCTAGGTCGTGAGCACTATGAGGATAGAGACTATACTTTGTTCATGGCTCTATCTCCAGCATGTAGAACACTGCCTGGCACAGAGTAGATGTTTAATAAACGTTTAGTAGGGGTGAACAAATCTCAATTTATTTTTCTATCATGACACACTTGACAGTCTTGTTCCTAGGCAGGGCATATGCCCATAGGGATATTCAGATCTTGGCGAAATCTTAAAAATAATTTTCTAGCAAGTAAAACAAATGGCGCCATTTTGCTTTAGTTGGGAATGGGCCCTGAAATTCAGAAGTGTCTTATAAACTTACCCAGAACCCAGTGCCATCGAGTCGGTTCTGACTCACAGTGACCCTATAAGACAGAGTAGAACTGTCCCATAGAGTTTCCAAGGAGTGCCTGGCAGATTCAAACTGCCAACTCTTTGCTTAGCAGCCATAGCACTTAACCACTACACCACCAGGGTTTGATTTACAAACTTACGGGTGATGAAATTAGCCATTTAAAAGCCCATAGCTCTGAAAAAAAATATGTCTATATCTTACAAGGAAACAGCAAATCTAATTTTTAAAAATTTAAACTGCATTTTGAAAAAAGAATCTTAGTCTTTTCTCTAGACTTCTACTCTATATGTAGGAGCCTTGGTGGAACAACAGTTATGCACTGGCTGCTGAATGAAAGGTTGGCAGTTTGAACCCACTAAGTGGCTGAAAAACCTGACAATCTGTTCCCGTAAAGATTACAGCCCAGAAAACCCTATGGAGTGGTTATACTCTGTCACATGGGGTCACTATGAGTCAAAATCAACTTGACAGCACCTAACAACAAATCCATAGGTAATATCATAAATCAATTTGCATTTTATACATCCCATATCAACTTAGATATAACTTCTCAAACTCTCTCCCATGACCTCCTCAAATAGGCTTATATGCCCGCTCCTTACATGCCCCAGTTGGAAACTCTGGTGGCGTAGTGGTTAAGTGCTATGGATGCTGACCAAAGGGTCGGCAGTTCGAATCCTCCAGGCGCTCCATGGAGACTTTATGGGGCAGTTCTACTCTGTTTTATAGGGTCACTCTGAGTCGGAATCGATGTGATGGCACTGGGTTTGGTTTTTGGTTTTGGACATGCCCCTAGGACACCCTAAATTTACCCTATGAATTCTCTTAATACCCTGTACTGTAATTGCCTGTTTACTTACCTATATCTCCAGCCCCACTCCCTCTTTCTACTCTCGAAAGCATAATACAAGCTTCAGGAAAGACAAAACCATGGACCATTTTATATCCAGCACCAAGCACAGTGCCTGGAATATAACATGACAGTAAGTATTTGGTATATCAATTAATAATATAAGTTCTATTTAAGAACAAGCACACATAAATTATTTTTGTTTAAAATTAAATTTCTGCAATATAAAGGTTTTTGATAAATCGTAAGAAAGCTATTGGAATTTATCTCAGGCACAGCCTCATTCTGGGTTCCTGAATTTGATGTTCATTACCACTCAGTTTTAGGAAATTGTCAGTGTGCTGGCCTTCTTCTATATTATAAATTTATCCATGGATAAAATTAAAAAGAAAATGGAGTGCTGTGTTGGTGAGCACACAAGCCAAAACTAAATATATAATGCAGATAAGGAGATAGGAACATTCTTAAAGCCTTTAATGACTCACATCTCACACTTAAGGGAGGAGAAATAAAAAGAAACAAGAAGCCATAAAGTCACAGCTCACAGCACTGCAGTAATTGGTAATTGCCACTACTAGGAATATCAACAAGTCATTTACTGCAGGATGGGCTTTGACAAGGTAGGTTTCAGCTTAGACACAATTTCCACCTTTAAAATTCCGCTTTCCCTTCCCTTCAAGAAAGCATATAGAAAGCAAGTGAGTAAAATTACATTATGAAAGGGGTAAACATGAGTCCTCTCTAATTTATATAGGCATGTTAATCATTCACAGACTTGGTATTTCAAGTGTTGTTGTTAGGTGCCATCGAGTTGGTTCCAACTCATAGCAACCCCGTGTACAACAGAACAAAACACTGCCCAGTCCTGCGCCATTCTCACAATCATTGTTACGCTTGAGCCCATTGTTATATCCACCTTGTCTTTCTCTTTTTCACTGACCGTCTACTTTACCAAGCATGATGTCTATCATGGATTGAATTTTGTCCCCCCAGAAATGTGTGTATCAACTTGGTTAAGCCATGCTTCCCAGTATTGTGTGGTTGTCCTCCATTTTGTGATTGTAATTTTATGTTGAGAGGATTAGGGTGGGATTGTAACACCACCCTCACCCAGGTCTCCTCCCTGATCCAAGATAAAGGGAGTTTCCCCTGGGTGTGGCCTGCACCACCTTTTATCTCTCAAGATAAGAAAGCAAGCAAGAAAAAAAGAAGCACCAGGAGCAGAGCCTGCCCTTTAGACATGGGGTCCCTGCAAGAAGAAGCTCCTTGTCTTGGGGAACATGGATGAGGAGGCCAACAGAGGAAGCCTTCCCTTGGAGCCAATGCCCTGAATTTGGACTTGTAACTTACCAGACTGTGAGAAAATAAATTTCTCTTTGTTAAAGCCATCCACTTGTGGTATTTCTGTTATGGCAGCACTACATGATGAAGACAATGTCCTTCTCCATGGACCAGTCCCTCCTGATAACACATCCAAGAATTTAAGGAGCATTCTGGCTGTACTTCTTCCAAGACAGATTTATTCATTCTTTTTGGCAGTTTATGGTATATTCAATATTCTTCACCAACACATAATTCAAAGGAGTCAATTCTTTTTCAGTCTTCCTTATTCATTGCCCAGCTTTCCCATACCTACGAGGTGACTGAAAACACCATCGCTTGGGTCAGTTGTACCATAGTCTTCAAGGTGACTTCTTGGATTTTTAAGACTTTAAAGGGATCTTTTGCACCAGATTTGCCCAATGCAATCCATCATTAGATTTCTTGACTGCTGCTTCCATGGGTGTTGATTGTGGATCCAAGTAAAATGAAGTCCTTGACAACTTCAATCTTTTCTCCATTTATCATGGTGTTGCTTTTTTTTTTTGCTTAGTGGGCCAGTTGTGAGGATATTTGTTTTCTTTAAGTTGAAGAGAAATCTGTATTGAAGGTTGCAGTCTATGATCTTCAACAGTAGGTGCTTCAAGTCCTCTTCACTTTCAGAAAGCAAGGCTGTGTCATCTGCCTAACACAAGTTATTAATGAATCTTCCTCCAATCCTGATCCCCGTTCTTCTTTATGTAGTCCAGGTTCTTGGATTATTTGCTCAGCACACAGATGGAATGAGTATGGTGAAAGGATACAACCCTGACACATACCTTTCCTGACTAAACCGATAAGTATCCTCTTCTTCTGTTCCAGTGACTGCCTCTTGATCTATGTACAGGCTCCCCATGAACACAATTAAGTGTTCTGAAATTCCCATCTTTGCAATGTTGTCCATAATTTCTCACGATGCACACAGTTGAATGCCTTTGCGTAGTCAATAAAACACAGGTAAGCATCTTTCTGGTATTCTCTGCTTTCAGCCAGTATCCATCTGACACCACCAATGATATCCCTGGTTCCACATCTTCTTCTGAATGCAGCTTGAATTTCTGCAGTTCTCTGTCAACTTAATGCTACAGCCATTTTTTTAATGATTTTTCAACAAAATTTCACTTGCTAGTGATATTAATGATATTGTTTAATAATTTCTTCATTCATTTGGATCACCTTTCTTGGGAATAGGCATAAATATGGTTCTCTCCCAGTAAGTTGGCCAGGTAGCAGTGTTCCAAATTTCTTGGCATAGGTGAGGGAGCGTTTCCAGTGGTGATCTGTTTGTTGAAACATCTCAATTGGTATTCCATCAATTCTTGGAGCCTTGTTTTTTGCCAATGCCTTCAGTGCAGCTTGGACCTCTTCCTTCAGTACCATCGGTTCCTGATATTATGCTACCTCCTGAAATGGTTGAACGGCGACCAATTCCTTTGGCACAGTGACTCTGTGTGTTCCTTCTATCTTCTTTTGATCTTTCCTGTGTCGTGCAATATATTGCCCATAGAATTCTTCAATATTGCAACTCAAGGCTTGGATTTTTTCTTCAGTTCTTTCAGCTTGAGAAATGCCGAGTGTGTTCTTCCCTTTTGGTTTTCTAACTGAAGGTCTTTGCACATACTTTACTTTGTTTTCTTGAGCTGCCCTTTGAAATCTTCTGTTCAGCTCTTTTACTTCATCATTTCTTCTGTTTGCTTTAGCTACTTGATGTTCAAGAGCAAGTTTCAGAGCCTCTTCTGGCATTCATTTTGGTCTTTTCTTTCTTTCCTGTTTTTTAAATGACCTCTTGCTTTCTTCATGTATGATGTCTGTGATATCATTTCATAACTTGTCTGGTCTTCAATCATTAGTGTTCAACACATCAAATCTATTCTTGAGATGGTCTCTAAATTCAGGTGGGATATATTCAAGGTCATACTTTGGCTCTTGTGGACTTGTTCTAATTTTTTTAAGCTTCTCCTTGAACTTGCATATGAGCAATTGATGGTCTCTTTCATAGTTGGTCCCTGGCCTTGTTCTGACTGATGCAGTTGAGCTTCTGTATTGTCTCTTACCACAGATGTAGTCAATTTGATTCCCGTGTATTCTATCTGGTGAGGTCCATGTGTATAGTCACTGTTTATGTTGGTGAAAAAAGGTATTTGCACTGAAGAAAGTTGTTGGTCTTGCAAAATTCTATCATGTGATCTTGGCATCATTTCTATTACCAAGGCCATATTTTCCAACTACTGATCTTTCTTTGTTTCCAACTTTCAAATTCCAATCACCAGCAATTATCAATGCATACTGATTGCATGTTTGATCAATTTCAGACTAGAAAAGTTGTTAAAAATCTTCAATTTCTTCATCTTTGCCCTTAGTGATTGGTGTGTAAATTTGAATAATAGTCGTATTAACTGGCCTTCCTTGTAGGCTAATGGATATTATCCTACTACTCACAACATTGTACTTTAGGATAGATCTTGAAATTTTTTTTTTGACCTTGAATGCAATGCTATTCCTCTTCAATTTGTCATTCCTGGCATAGTAGACCATAGGATTGTCTGATTCAAAATGACCAGTATTAGTCCATGTCAGCTCACTAATGCCTAGGATATCGATATTTATGCATTCCATTTCATTTTTGATGATTTCCCATTTTCCTAGATTCGTGATTCATACATTCCACATTCCAATTATTAATGGTTATTTGCAGCAGTTTCTTCTTATTTTGAGTTATGCCACATCAGCAAATGAAGGCCCAGAAAGCTTGACTCCATCCATGTCATTAATGTTGGCTCTATTTTAAAAGGCAGCTCTTCCCCAGTCATTTTTTGAGTGTCTTCCAACCTGAGGGGCTCAACTTCTGGCACTATATCAGACAATATTCTGCTGCTATTCATAAGGTTTTCACTGGCTAGTTCTTTTCAGTAGACCACCAGGTCCTTCTTCCTAGTCTGTCTTAGTCTGGAAGCTCATCTGAAACCTATTTGCAATGGGTGACCCTGCTGGTATCTGAATACCAGTGGCATAGCTTCCAGCATCACAGCATCCCAGAAGCCCCATCATATGACAAACTGACAGATACGTGGAGGTCAAACATTTTTCATGACGTGATATTTGAGAAACTCTGGTCTAGAGCTGCAGCCCTTTATATTTTTTTTATTGGGGACAATTTAGGCAAAAGGGTCTGTGGCCCACATATTAGTCCCAATTCCACTTTCCAATGAAGAAAAAAAAAAACCTTAAATTATAACAAAGGCTATAAAAGGAAGATATTCAAAAACAATAGTCAAATCAAGGAGAGTAGCAATGGAAAAGCATGACCAACTCACGGCAGTAACTGCGATGCACTGAAAACAAAGGTCCTCCCAAACCTGGAGGAAAATTCAAATATCTGTGGGTGTTCACATGCAATAGGAGTTTTACAATGTTGGCAAATATTGCATACAAGCAAGCTATCTTAGTGAGATACTCAACAAACCCTAGAATTCTCTAGTGGATTACTCAGCAAACTCAACAACAACAAAATGTTTAGAAACTTTCAGTAATTCACTCATTTACTAGTAAGTAGGCCATGGTACGTGATAGCAAAGATCAAGAAATCATAGAGTGGAGGAGCCAGAATGGCAGCTTAGTCAGACACACCTTGCTGTCCCTCTGCAGCAAAGACCTGAGAAACCAAGTGAAACAGATACAGATGACAATCCTTGAACCCTGAACATCAAATGAAAGGATAAAGAATTAGATTAAACACCAACTGGTAGAAGAAACTGATTGAAAACAGCAAACGAGTAAGATACAGATTGGAGGGGCCATGCCAGCTGACCTAGCACATAATGGCCATATTGAGACAAAGCCAACAGTGATCCCAGGTGAGGAGCACAGAAAGGCAACTTCATGAATTCCAACAGGAGACAGAGAAACTGCACTGACATACTCAGAGTGAAGCAGGGTGAGCAAGACCTAGGGTGGAAGGGTGCAGAGGTGGGTGAGAGCACCAATGATCCCTGCACCCACTGAGTGGGAAGGAAACTGGGAGCCAGAGACAGGGCAGCTCACTAGTGGCAGTCCCTGACCATTGGGGTGGTGACACACATGGAGTGATAGATCTGCAGAGTGCTAGTGGGAGGTCGCCTACCCAACTGGACCACAGGCAGCCTCCACTCCTCACATTTGATCAGAGCCAGGTCTTGATTGCTAACTGCAGCCAATGGGAAGCACCCAGGCACCCTCATCCAGTGACCTGAGGTGCTTTCTACCCCTTCCTCCACCCTCATCCCTGAAGCCTCCGACTGCTGGGGACATAGTCTGAGACCCCCAATTCCCCCCCAAGTCCTGTCCACCATCCCCTCACTTGCCCACCCACTGAGCAGCAGTCGTGGTGTTCCTGGCTGTCCATTCATGCTCCCCACCCTGCCCTTTTGAGTGGTGTGGAACCACACTGGTGACCCAATCCTCACAACCTAGCCCCCCACACTCTCAACTCTGCCCCCTGCCCACCAACCTGTCCCTCTGAGTAGCATGAGACCTCTCTAATGACCCTGCCACCCGGCCCCACCCACCCCACCTGTTGGCCCACCCCTCCAAGAGGCGTGGGACCACTTTGGTGACGCCTCCCACTCAAGACAAGTATGGGAAAGCACACTTCTCTGCCCTCATTACATGAACCACACCCAATCCCCTGTGCACTCAGCGAGTGCCATTGCTTGCTTCTGCATTGCTGGATCAATTACAGATGGGGCTCAACAATGGCTCAACCCATCTTCAGCCACCCAGTGTGAAGAGCAGAGAACCACACACACACTGCCAACCACTGCCCCATTCATGCAAAGCCAAGTGGTGAGTGCTCCAGTGCTGCCAGACTAGCAATTAGTGTAACACGCCTGCCCCACTCACCCAAATATATTAAAAAAGAAAATTAGGATGCAGCAAACTAACATAAATCAATTAATAGATATAACAACATCTTAATGCCTCTGAGACAATAGACAATGGCAAAACACATAAAAAAGCAGGACAAGATGCCTCAAGCAAGTCAAAATAAAGGTTCAGAAAAACTTCCTGAAGAAGAAATGGTAATGAAACCTGATGACAAATTCAAAAGACTTATATATAGGACCCTGCAAGTGATCAAAAAAAGAAAAAAAAAGAGATCAAGGAAAACACAGACAAAACTCTGGAAGAGTTCAGGAAAACAACACAAGAACAAAATGACAAAAAATAAATAGACAATTAGAAACCATACAAAAACATCAACTAGAAATCCAGATGATTCTAAAATTTCAGAAACAGATAACTCAATGGAACGACATAGGAGTAAAATTGAATCAATGGAAGATAGAATCAGCAACATAGAGGAAAAATCTCCTGGCACTAATTTATTTGAGGAACAATCAGAAAAAAGAATGAAGAAAAATTTAAAAAGTCTAAGAGTTATGTGGGACACTATCAAGAGGAATAATTTATGTGTGATCGGAATTCTGGAATAACAGGAGACAAGAAAAAGCACAGAGAGAATTTTTGAAGATTTGTTGACAGAAAACTTCACTAATATCATGAAAGATGAGAAGCTATCCATCCAAGAACTCAAAGAACCCCATACAAGATAAATTCCAATAGAAACTCACCAAGACATATCATAATCAAACTTTCCAAAACCAAAGACAAAGAAAGAATCCTTAGAGCAACAGGAAAAATAAACTCTTGCCTACAAAGGTAAATCAATGAGACTAAATTCTGATTTCTCAGCAGAAACTATGCTGGCAAGAAGGAAATAGGATGACAAACTTAAAGCCCTGAAAGAAAAATATTGTTAACCAAGAATTATATATTCAGCAAAATTATCTCTCAAATATGATGGTAAAACTAGGATATTCCCAGATAAACATAAATTAAGGGAACTCGTAAAACCAGACCAACCTTACCAGAAATATTAAAGGGAGTCCTTTGGACAGAGAATCAGTACCAGAGAACAATCTAAGAGTAAGACACATGACAGCATCACCCAGATACTAATCCAGATAAAGAATTCTCAAAAACAAAACAAAGCTACAAGATTGAAAAGAGGGAACCAGAGACGTCGATATGTAAATGATGACAACTATATAAGTAATATAGTTATATAACTCCCATATGGAGAGGAAGTCAAGGCAGTATCAAGACATATCAGACTGTTTTAAATTTAGGAAGATAAAGATAAATTTCAGGGTAATCACAAAGAAAACTAACAAACTTACTGACCAAAAGAAAAACATCATAAAGACTCAGTAAACACAAAATCAATAACAAAACAAAAGAAAATCCATAAACAAGAAAACTTAGTACAGAAAAGTAAGCAGAACAAAGAAACCATGAACACCACACACACACACCACAACAAAATAAGAGCAATAAATTCATATCTATTGATAATCACACTGAATGTAAATGGTTTAAATGCACCAGTCAAGCAAAAGAGGGTAGCAGAATGGATAAAAAAATATGGCTCATCAATATACTGCCTACAAGAGACACACCTTACACACAAAGGTAAAAATAAGCTTAAAATCAAAGGCTGAAAAAAATATATATCAAGCAAACAAAATCCAAAAAAGAGCAGGAGTGACAATATTAATCTCTGATAAAATAGACTTTAAGGCAAAATCCAGCATAAGAGACAAGGAAGGGCACTACATGATTAAAGGATCAATCCACCAAGAGGCCATAACTATAATAAATATTTACATACCCAACTACAGAGCCCCAGACTATATTTAAAAAAAAAAAAAAAGTCCTGACAGTATTGAAAAGAAAAATAGACAATTCCACAATAATAGTAGGAGACCTTAATACACCACTTTCAATGAAGGTCAGAACTCCTCCAAAGAAACTCAACAGAGATACGGAAGACCTAAATAACACAACCAATCAACTTGTCCTCATCAACATAAACAGAACACTCCACCCAACAGCAGTACAGTAAACTTTCTTCTTCAAAGCACAGAGATCATTTTCCAGAGTAGACCATATATAAGGCCACAGAACAAGCCTCAATAAATTAAAAAATGTTGAAATAATACAAAGCATATTCTCTGATAACAACACAATAAAAGTAGAAATCAATAACAGGAAGAGTAAGGGAAAAAAATCAAATCAAACTGAATAACACCTTGCTTAAAAACCACTGGATAATAAAAGAAATTAAAAATGAAATAAAAAATTCCTAGAATCAAATGAGAATGAAAACACAACATGACAAAACTTTCAGGACACAGCAAATACAATTCTCAGATGTTAATTTATAGCACACATCAAAAAAGAAGAAAGAGCCAAAACCAATACCTTAATCTGACAACTTGAATAAATAGAAAAAGAGCAACAAAAGTAGCCCACAGAAGCCAGAAGAAAGGAAAGATTCAAAAGCCATAAAGGGATTAGAGCAGAAATAAATGAAACAGAAAAACAATCTAAAGAATGACAAGACTAGAAATTGGTTCTTTGAAAGGATCAATAAAATCAATAAACCACTGACCAAACTGACAAAAGAAAAGAAGATGATACAAATAACCCAAATAAGACATGAGATGGGGGACATTACAAGAGAACCAGCTGAAATAAAAAGGATCACAGCAGAATATTTTGAAAAATTATATTTCAACAGATTTGAAAAACTAGAAGAAATGGACAAATTTCTAGAAATACACTACCTTCCTTAAACTAACACAAACCGAGGTAGAAAATCTGAAGAGATTCATAACAAAAGAAGAAATCAAAGAAGTCATAAAAAAAAATTCCCAATAACAACAAAAAGAAGCCACGGCCCAGATAGCATCATTGGAGAATTCTACCAAACATTCAGAGAAGAGTTGACATCAGTACTACTCAAATTATTCCAGAACATAAAAGAGAAAGGAATACCCCTGAATTTATTCTACGAAGCCAGGCTAACCCTCATACCAAAGCCAGGCAAAGACATCACTAAAATATGAAATTATAGGCCAATATGGATCCCTAATGAATAGAGACACAAAAATTCTCAATAAAATTATAGACGATAGAATTTGACAGCATATTAAAAAAAAAAATGCACCATGACCAAGTGGGACTCATACCACCTATACAAGGATTGTTCAAATGGTGTCGTGGTTAAGTGCTACAGCTGTAAACCAAAAGGTCGGCAGTTCGAATCTGCCAGGCGTTCCTTGGAAACTCTATGGGACAGTTCTACTCTGCCCTACAGGGTCGCTATGAGTTGGAATCAACTTGACGGCACTGGGTTGGTTTTTATACAAGGATGGTTCAACATTAGAAAATAAAGAAAAAGAATCACATGATCATCTCAATCGATGCAGAATAAGCATTTGATAAAGTCCGATACCCATTCCTGATACAAACTCTCAGTAAAATAGGAAACTAGAAGGGAAATTTCCCAACATAATTAAGGACACATATATAAAACCAATAGCCAACATTATCCTCAATGGAGTAAGACTGAAAGCTTTCCCTTTGACAACGGGAACCAGACAAGGATACCTTCATCACACACACACACAAAAAAAATTGCCATCAAGTTGATTCTGACTCATAGCAACCCGAGAGGACAGAGTAGAACTATCCCACAGGGTTTTCAAGGAGTGGCTGGTGGATTCAAACTGCTAACCTTTTGATTAACAGCCTGAGGTCTTAACTACTGCTCCATCAGGGCTCCAAACTGTAAGGAAGGAGTAAAACTATCTCTGTTCACAGATGACATGATTATATACGTAGAACATTCCAGAGATTCCACAAGAAAACTACTGGAACTAATAGAAGTATTCAGGAAAGTGACAGGGTACAAGAGTAACATACACAAATCCGTTGAATTCCTCTACACTAGCAAAGAGAACTCCAAGAGAGAAATAAAGGAAAAAAAAAATACCATTTACAATAGCCTTCCAAAAGATAAAATACTTAATAAACTAAGAACGTAAACGCGTTGTACTAAGGAAACTACAAAACACTATTGCAAGAAACCAGAGACCTACATAAATGAAAAAATATACTAGGCTCATGGATCCAAAACCAAAATCAAGCCCACTGCCGTCAAGTCGATTCCAAATCATAGCGACCCTATAGGACAGAGTAGAGGCTCATGGATAGGAAGACTTAATAGTGTGAAAATGTCAATACTACCCAAAGCAATCTACAAATACGATGCAATCCCAATCAAAATTCCAACAACATTCTTTAATAAGATAGAAAAACTAATCACCAACTTTGTATGGAAAGGAAAGAGATCCCAGACAAAGCATTATTGAATAAGAACAAAGCGGAAGGTCTCACAATCCTCGGTCTCAGAACCTACTATACAGCCATGGCAGTCAAAACAGCCTAGTACTGGTACAATGACAGTCACACAGATCAATGGAACAGAATTGAAAACCCAGAATTAAATCCATACAACTATGAACAGCTGATCTTTGACAAAGGGTCAAAGCCCGTTAAATAGGGTAGGGAAAGTGTCTTTAACAAATAGTGCTGGCAAAACTGGATATCCATCTGCAGAAAAATGAAACCGGATCCATACCTTACACCATACACAAAAACTAACTTAAAATGCAAAACCAAAAACTATAAAAATTATGGAAATAAAAATACGGACAACACTAGGTACCTCAATATACGGCATAAATAGAATACCAAATATAACTAAAAATGCACAAATACTAGGTAACTGGGACCTCCTAAAAATTAAATACTTAAGCTTATCAAAAGACTTCTCCCAAAGAGTAAAAAGAGAGCCTGCAGACTGGGGAAAAAAATTCAGCTACAACATATACATCTGACAAAGATCTAATTTCTAAAATTTATAGAAAACTTCAACACCTTAACAACAAGAAGACACACAATACAATTAAAAATTAAAAAATGGGCAAAGGACACCAATAGACATGTCACCAAAGAAGACGTTTGGGCAGCTAACAAATGCATGAAGAGATGCTCACAATCATTAACCATTAGAGAGATGCAAATCAAAATTATAATGAGATGCCATCTCACCCCAGCAAGAATGGCACTGACCCAAAAACTAGAAAACAGGGGATGCTGATGAGGTTTTGGGGACATTAGAACTCTTATGCACTACTGGTAGGAATGGAAAATGGTACAACCACTATGGAAAACAATATGGCACTTCCTTAAAAACCTAGAAATGGAAATATCATATGATCCAGTAATCCCACCCCTAGGAATATATTCTACAGAAATAAGAATCATAACAAGAAGAAGGCATATGCACACCCATGTTCACTGCAGCGTTATTCACAATAGCAAAAATCTGAAGACAACCTAAATGCCCATCAATGGATGAATGGATTAAAAAAACTGCGGTACGTTATACACAATGAAATACCACGCAACAATGAAAAATAATGATGAATCCTCGAAACATTTCACAACATGGATGAATCTTGAGGACGTTATGGTGAGTGAAATAAGTCAATCACAAAAGGACAAATATCGTATGAGACCACTATTCTAAAAAGTTTTTAAAAAGTTTACACACAGAAAGTAATATTGTTTGATGTTTATCAGCAATGGGAGGGGGACAGAAGGAAAACCACTAACAAGACAGTTGATGCATGTTAACTTAGGTGAAGGGAAAGGCAATACACGATGCCATAGCTTGAATTATGTCCCCCCCCAAAATGTGTGTATTAACTTGGTTAGGCCATGATTCCCAGTAGTCTGTGGTTGTCCTCCATTTTGTGATTGTCATTTTATGTTGAGAGGATTAAGGTGGGATTGCAACACCACCCTTACTCAGGTCACCTCCCTGATCCAATGTAAAGGCTGTTTCCCTGGGGTATGGCCTGCACCACCTTTTTATCTCTAAATAGATAAAAGGAAAGGGAAGCTTAGCAGAGAGTTGGCGGACCTCATACCAAGAAAGCAGCAGCAGGAGCAGAGCTCTGTCCTTTGGACACAGGGTGCCTGTACCTGAGAAGCTCCTCGACCAGGGGAAGATTGAAGACTAGTACCTTTCTCCAGAGCTGATACAGAGAGCTGTCTTTCCCTGGAGCTGATGCCCAGAATTTGTATTTTTAGCCTACTAGACTGTGAGAAAATAAATTTCTCTTTGTTAAAGCTGTCTACTTGTGGTATTTCTGTTATAGCAGCACTAGATGACTAAGATGGTCAGCACAACATGACCAAGGCAGACAAACTGAGAGGCATGCAAGAATAAAAGGCAACTATGCTAAATATAACAATATATACAACACTGCAACACAGTAATAACAAACAATAATTTACAAGTGGATACGTCAGCAGATATATGTGCTGAATAGGTATGGGAGGATGTATGGGAGTACACCCACGTGCATATATAGACTAGTTGTGGATGTTTCTGCATCCATATTCACATGTGCTGCATGTATAGTCATACCTACGATGGAACACACAGGGAACACAGTCAGGGAGACTTCTTAGACATAATCAAACATTTCATAGGACTGAGTTACTGGGCTTGAGGGCTGGGGGCCATAGTCTCAGGAGACGTATAGGTCAATGGGCATAATATAGCTCATGAAGTCAATGTTCTACATCCTACTTTGGTCAGTAGCATGTGGGGTCTTAAAAGCTTGAAAGTGGACATCTAAGATACAACTTTTGGTCTTTTCCATCTGGAGAAAAAAAGTGTGAGGAAAATCAAAGACTCAAGGAAACAATTAGTCCAAATGACTAATAGTCCACAAGAACCACAGTCTTCACTAGCCTGAGACCAGAAGAATTAGATGGTATCTGACTACCACTACTGACCGCTCTGACCAGGATCACAACAGAGGGTCCCAGACAGAGCAGGAGAAAAATGTAGAACAAAATACAAATTCATAGAAAAGATCAGACTTACTGGTCTGTTAGATACTGGAGGAACACTTAAAACTATGGGCCTTAGTCACCCTCCTAACTCAGATCTGAAGCCACTCCCAGAGATCACCTTTCAGCCAAATAACAGACAGGCCTATAAAATAAACAATAACATTTGTGAGGAAAGTGCTCCTTAGAACAATCAACTATACAGAGACCAAAAGGGCAATATTTGCCCAAAAGAAAAGATGAGAAGGCAAGAAGGGGCACCAAAACCAGAGGAATGGAAATGGGGAACTCAGAGTGGAAATGGGAAGAGTGCTGACATATTGCAGGGATTGCAACCAATGTCACAGAACAATTTGTGTATAATTTATTAAATATGAAACTAAGTTGCTCTATAAACTTTCACCTAATACACAATAAAAAAAAGAGAGAGAATTGAAAACGTGTTCAAACAAAAAAAAAAAGAAGAAATCACAGAGCAGAAGGGCTTGCATGGTTGGATTCATTCAAAGCCCATCAGACAGATCTTCACAGGCCTTATGTGGAGCCTGGAGTACACCTTGAGAAACACCAAAGACAATTAACTAATCAAGTATTTATTTAGCTCCCAGTATGTACTCAATGGAAACCCTGGTGGCGTAGTGGTTAAGTGCTACGGCTGCTAACCAAGAGGGCGGCAGTTCAAATCCGCCAGGCACTCCTTGGAAACTCTGTGGGGCAGTTCTACTCTGTCCTATAGGATTGCTATGAGTCGGCATCGACTCGACGGCCGTGGGTTTGTGCGGGTTGATGTACTCAATGGAGCCCTGGAGGCTAGTGAATAAGAGCTCGGCTGCTAACGAAAAGGTCGGCAGTTTGAATCTACCAGCCACTCCTTGGAAAACATACGGAGCTGTTCTACCTTGTCACATGGGGTTGCTCTGAGTCGAAAATTGACTTGACAGCACCTAACAACAACAATATGTACCCAGTAGGTCCTTGGATGGCACAAACAATTTGCTCTTGGTTGATAGTTTGAACCCACCAAGCTGTGCCACAGAACAAAGCCCTGACAATCTGCTTCCATAAAGACTATAGTCAAGAAAACCCTCTGGAGCTCAGTTCTACTCTGTAACAGATGGGATCAGCATGAGTCAGAATCGACTCAACAGCAACAGGTTTGGTTTGGTTTTTGGTTGTATACCCAATGCAGCTAGCTGCTTGCGAAAGGGATGTAAAAATATGAACAACTCCTTAAGAAGCTTACAATCTAGTGGAAGAATCAAAATAACATATATAACTAGAATTGTTAGAGAGCATGAAAACGCTGTTGTGCAGTGTTGAGAATGAAGGCAATCTTTCCAATGCCCTGGCCACAAGGTTTGTTTTACTGTATCTAAAACCCCGTGACCTCATCATGGATTGAATTGTATGTGACCCCAAAAATACGTGTCAACTTGGCTAGGCCATGATTCCCGGTATTGCACAATTGTCCACCATTTTACCATCTGATATGATTTTCCTATGTGTTATAAGTCCTACCTCTACGATGTTAATGAAGTGGGATTATTGCCAGTTATGTTAATAAGGCAAGACTCGATGTACAAGATTAGGTTTTGTCTAAAGTCAATCTCTTTTGAAATATAAAAGAGAGAAGCAAGCAGAGAGACAGGGAGACCTCCTCATACCACCAAGAAAGCAGTGCCAGGAGCAGACCTTGTCCACTGGACCCTGGGCTCCTGCATGGAGTAGTTCCTGGACCAGAGGAAAATTGACAGAGCTGACAGCGAGAGAAAGCTTTTCCCTGGAACTAATGGGCTGAATTTGGACTTGTAGCCTACTAACTATGAGAGAATAAATTTCTCTTTGATAAAGCCATCCACTTGCGGTATTTCTGTTATAGCAGCCCTAAATAACTAAGACCTTTATCAGCAAGACACATATTAACACATGCAAGATTAACTGAAGAAGGAGTAGTGCCGTGGAGAGCAGGCAAGAGTCTGTGGCAATAAAACAGGCCCAAGGTCTGGGTTTCCAGTTTGTTTGACTACGAAAGTGAATGAGCATGAAGCACAATTTTATTACATGTTCAAGGCTCAGGAACGTGTGCCTTGGTTAACAAGGAATGTGAGCCTTGGTTAGGTGTAAAACTCTGCTCTACGAGAGTTGATTCAGCCTTTTAAATTTTTTACACCTGCTACAAAAATAGCTGTCATAGAAGAAAATATGATGCTGTGAATAATTCACAACATGAATGCTCTTGTGTGGGTAGGAGTGAGGTAGTGTTTGCCTCTTTTCATTTCACTTAGTGAAATCTGCAGTTAAAACACAGATTCCTTTCTAGAGCAGTAAACTGAGGACTCTAACCCAGCAGCAGGCAGCTGCTGGGCTGATGTAAATTTGCTGGGGGCCTGGTGTGCTACTAAGAGACAGGGGGCTGCAGTAGATTTTCTCATCTCTTTTCCTTTTCATTGCTTTCCTTTTTCTTTGCCCTTTGCAGGCTGTAAACAGATTGTAAATTGTGTGGCACCACTGAGGAATAACATGAGGCTACTTTTAGCATCATCCACCTAGCATGCAAATTCTCTTGCTTTTCCACCAAGAAACGTCTGACCTTTGTGTGTGATTCCATCTATTTTTAGAGAACATTAAGGGTGAAAGACACCAGGGAAGGAGAGTTGGAGAGCACACGAATAGACATTTGCAGTCATTTTTAGAAACACGATAGTTTGGCTTCATATCTAGCTCAGGATCAATCTACTTTCCCAAAAGCTTAACCAGTGAGTGTAACACATAGCCCAGGACAGAAGCCTAGCATTCTCTCTTCATCTCTTCCCTTTTCTCATGTGACATGGTGATACGCAAGGAGGCACATCCTTGTGTTGACTTTCTATAGTGACTCTGAAGTTCAGAGAACGTATGTGGCCTACTGAAGAAAGTCGGAATGCAGGTCTGTAGAGGAAGCAAAAAAGTAGACCCTGCTCTTCTGACTCGTCATACGGGAGCATCAGAATAGCAATACTGATGGTGACAATACTAAGCGGTTGCTGTCAAGTTGATTCCAACTCATGGTGACTTCACGTGTGTTACAGCAGAACTGTGCTCCATAAGGTTTTCAATGACTGGTTTTTCAGAAATAGGTTGCCAGGCCTTTCTTCTGAGGCATCTCTGGGTGGGCTCAAACCTCCAACCTTTCAGTTAGCCATCAGGATAATAACCATAGTTGTCAACATTGATTTACAGAGCATCTAGCTCTATGCCCAGTGCTTTATGTGCATCAGCTTATCGAACCCTCACGACCACACTATGAGGTAAGTGCTATCATTATCCCATCCTAGAGATTAGGAGGTTAACGATAAAGGTTACACAGCTGGTAACTAGTGACCTGGGACTTTACAGACCATGTCTAACTCTGTAGCCCTTGCTCTAAATCTCTGCTCTATACCATCTGTCAAAACTGAATGAGGCTATTTCTTCCCCTCAAAGCAGAATTCAAGAGCACAATTCCCTTTGCAAAGAAAACGCCAGTCCAAAAACCTCAACCCCTAGTTGGCATTTCCAACTGGCTGGTGGGTGGTGCCATGTGGCCTTCCAAATCAAACATATTTTTGGTAGATATTTAGAAGCAGGGCCAGCTCCAGACAGCATTGTGAAATAAGGAGCCCTCTTATTTCGGGTGATTGCTTTTCCTGGAATTCAGTGCCCTCACTTCCCCCTGCAAACAACCCAGATTATTCCACCCCAACATAGTCATCCACGTTATTTCTCTGTATCCTTAAAACCACCAGAGTGCTGTCCCTGTTTGTTTAAAAAAAAAAAAAAAATCCATCAAGGGTGGTGAATTCAAACAGACCCAGCTTCTGATTTCAGCTGCAGAGCTGCTAGCTGTGTTACCTGAGCCCTCTGTTCCTTATCTATAAAACTGCCATAGTAACACTGACTTCCACAGCTTTTTCATGAAGATAAAAATGACATATCAAGCATGCTGTGCCATGACCAATTCTTAACACATAATAGGTGCTCTGTGATAATAGTGTAGTCATGAGGAATAATTCCATTTTCATATATGCTATGTGAATATGAAGTAATAACACTGGCTTCCAGAGCCACAAAGAGAGTCAGCCTCTTTACAGACATTCTTTACAAACATTGCTTGATAAAACAGCCATGAAACTAAGTACTGGCTTTGCACATCTGCTTGGAATTAAGAAATACAGGAAGTCCTGATAAAAACAGACAGCAGAACAAATGAACATTAAGCAATGGATCTAATGGGAGAATGTAAAAGAATGCAATCTACTTTACAATTTTGCCAAATGTTTGATGCCTTCACATCATAAAATTGTAGGAAGAAAAATTTTAAATAACTTCAACAGAAATGATACCTGGGAAAACCACTTACCCAAGCATCATGAGGCAGAAGTTCTCATTGCCGCTCTACCACTGCCACTTGGTCTTGTGACCTTAGCTACATGACTTGACCTCTATCAATGTCAATTTCCTCTTCTGTAAAATGAGAGTGGTGGACCAGATGATCCCCAAGATCTCTTTCAGTTGTACCATTCAACGAGTCAATGAGTGTGTGACTCCATCATTGTCCCTCTGCTTGTTCCCCTGAGGTATTGTTGCCACAAAAATTCATGTTGTCCACCAGTAACATCACGTAGTGGAGTTCAGTCACGCACAGGAATTCCAGGCGCTGACTGTGAATTCTAATCCCTCTTTGGCCACACCACCATTAAATGACCTTGGGCAGGGCACCTAACTTCAGCTAACTGCCTCTGCCTCAGATACCCAACCAGGCAAAACCTCCAGGGATTTACTGGATAAATTCCAAACTCCTTGCACTCCATAATTTGTCCTCGAAATGCCCTTACAATGTTTAATTTGGGACCACCTATGAAAAATGCCCACATAAAAGTAGGCTTGCTCCCTAAATAATTCTCAGTCATGGTGTGTTCCTACCTTCCAACATATAAGTTCTTTACCTTTTCTCTCTCTATTCAAGTCATACCCACCCTTCAAAGGAGGCAAAATTTAAGTGAAAACTTAAAAGGTTGAAAAATTTGTCAAATGTGTGACAAACTCAAGTGTAGGAAGAAGAGCTAATACTTTGTATCACAGAACCAACATAATTTTAAGAGGCTGAAACAAAGAGTGGAATCCCAAGGCACGTTAACCTCAACTTTCAGCAAATGTTTTTGAGCACGTGTGTATTATAATAGCCTTGGTGCTGGGGATACAAAGATAACCCCTGCTCTAAATTTAATGGAAAAAATGTCCAGTATTTCTACTAATAGTAACAATAAGAAATCATAATAGCTACCATTTATTGTGCAAATATTGTATGTTAGGCATTACACTAAGGGCTTTACAAGCTATATCCATTAGAATGCTTTCAGTGGCAAGTAAGAGTACATAACTAAAAGGGCCTTAAACAATAGGGATTTCCTGTCTCACATAACAATCAATTCAGGAGTGGCCGGTTCCAAGATTTGTTGTCATCAAAACATCACAAAGGACACAGGTGCTTTCCTTCCTCCAGTTCTGTATTCTCAGCAGGTGGGCAACATTCTCCCCTTGTGGTTATACAATGGCTCCAGTAATTCCAGGCACCACACAGATATCTCAACATCCATCAAACTACATCTCCTGCATGTTTTTTTATTGGTTAAGGAAAACTTACCCAGAAGGTTCCTGAAGTTCCCATTACATCTCATTGACCAGGATTAAATTACATACCCATACCTAAACCTTTTTTTACCTAAACCAATCAACAGTAAAGGAGAATGAGACTGTGAATATCATCTTAGACCAATCATGACTCAGTCCATGGTTCATCTTCCCTGAGCACACAGCATAGTGGCCACCCAAACAAAACTGACCTCTACTAGCAAAGAAGATGACGATGGGCTGGAAAACTGCAATTGGGTAGGCAACAAACAGTGCCTGCTGCATGTACATTAGCATCTTAACAAATAACCCTCTGAGGAATTATTATCCTCATTTTATAGCTGAAGAAGCTCAGATATGTCAAGTAAATTGCCCATGATCATAGAGCTAGAAGTTGGGAATTCCTGTGCTCTTAACTACCATATTATTTTTGTTGTTTTTGTTAGGTGCCATCAGGTTGGTTCCTACTCATAACAATCCCATGAACAATAGAACAAAACACCTATGCCATCCTTACAATAGTTTGTTAGAGCCCATCGTTTCACCCACTGTGTCAGTCCATCTCCTTGAGGGTTGTCTTCTTTTTCTCTGATCCTCTGCTTTACCAAGCATGATGTCCTTCTCCAGGGACTGGTCACTTCTGATAATAAGTCCAAAGTACAAAAGACAAAGTCTCACCATCCTCCCTTCTAAGGAGCATTCTGTTTGTACTTCTTCCAAGGCAGATTTATTTGTTCTTCTGACAGTCCGTTGTTTATTCCATATTCTTCACCAACACCATAATTCGAACGCATCAATTCTTCGGCCTTCCTTAATCGTTGCTTAGCTATCATGTGCATATGAGATGTCTTAGTTACCTAGCGCTGCTATAACACAAAAACCACACAGAAATTTTCTCACAGTTTAGGTAAGGAGTCCGAATTCAGGATGCTAGCTTAAGGGGAAGGCTTTCTCTGTCGGTTCTAGAAGATTAAGGACAAGGTCCTTAATCCTTGTCTCTTCTGAACTTCTGCTCATGGGCAATTGTCATATGGCTTGGCATCTCTCTTCCACTATCTTGACTTCTCCCATTTGCTTGTTTAATCACTTCTATATCTCAAAATTGCTTTAAGACACACCCTACACTAATCTTGTTTCATTAACATAACATAGACAACCCATTACAAAATAACCAAAGGCAAAGAGGCTAGGATTTATAACAGATATTTTTGGGGACACGATTTGGCAACTGAAAATACCACAGCTTGGGTCAGGTGCACCTTAGTCCTGAATGTGACATGTTTGCTTTTTAACACTTTACAGTCTTTTGCAGCAGATTTATCCAGTGCAATTCACCATTTGATTTCTCGACTGATGCTTCCACAGGCACTGATTGTGGATCTAAGATGAAATCCTTGACAACTTCAACCTTTTCTCCATTTATCATGATGTAGCTTATTGCTCCAGTTGTGAGAATTTTTATTTTCTTTATGTTGAGGTGTAATCCATACTGAAGGCTGTGGTCTTTGATCTTCATCAGAAAGGGCTTCAAGTTCTCTTCACTTTCAAAAGCAAGTTTGGGCATATAGCAGGTTGTTAATGGGTCTTCCTCCAATCCTGATGCCCCGTTATTCTTCGTATAGTCCAGCCTCTCAGATTATTTGCTCAGCATACAGACTGAATAAGTATGGCGAAAGGATACGAACTTGACGCACACCTTTCCTGACTTTAAAACATGCAGTATCCCCTTGTTCTATTCGAATGACTGCCTCTTGATCTATACAGGTTATTTCATTAGAGATTTTTAAACGGTGACGTTCTAATTCTTTAATAACTTATTCTTTTGTTACCTGTGTTCTATAAAGCAGCTTTCGGGCCCCAGGTTTTTATTTTGAAAAATGTCAAAGCTATAATACGATGAACACCCATGCACCTTCACCTAGACTTATCAATTGCTAACACTTTACCCATTTGCTTTATTACTCTCATTGTATAAATTTATATTTTGCTGTTCCCTTCAAATTAGATTGCAAATATGAATGATACTTCACTTCAAATACTTTAGCCTCTGTCTCCTATGAACAAGGACATTCTCCTCGTAATCACAATTGCTTTGCTCAAATTACTATGCTCAAATTTAATATTGATTCAATATCATCTAATATAAAATCCAAGGAAATTTTCCCCTAATTTTTTTCATAACATTTTAAAATCAAAAAATCCTATTAAGGTGTATGCACTGCAGTGGTACCCTAGTTGCTGGATTTTTACTTCTATCCTTTACACAGGTATTACCTGCCATCTGTTTGTAAAGGAGAGATTTTCCTTTTTCCCCATTGCCATCATTATCCCTCTAGATGCTCCAGTGGGAGTTCCTATAATCCAGATTCTGTATCCTTTTGACTTGATCCCATTGGTGTTTGAACATTGCCTTATTTCTTGCAGAAGAGATTCTAGGCTCACCTTGTACTTTTCATGCCTCACACCTAGAATCAGCTGTATCTCCAAAGAGGCCAGTTTCCTTTCAATGAAGAATAATATTTAGAAACCAAAACATGGATGCTAGGTACTCTCATTGCTACTAGGATGCTGCTGTTTCTAGACCCTTTTGGTGCACAGACCTAAGAAATACATTTTTCAAGAAATCATGAGTTAATACTGACACCTCCAATTCAAATTCAATATCACAGGGATCTTCCTCTCTTTTCCCCATTTCATATTTTTATCTTTTCCCACAATGTCTTGATTATCTAGTGCTGCTATAACAGAAATACCACAAGTGGATGGCTTTAACAGACAGAAATCTATTTTCTCACAGTTTAGGAGCTAGAAGTTTGAATTCAGGGTGCCAGCTCTAGGGGAAGGCTTTCCCTCTCTCTCTGTTGGCTCTGGAGGAAGGCCCTCGTGTCTTGAGCCTCTGCTCCTGGGCAGTCTTCACGTGGCTTAGCATCTCTCTCCCCGCATCTCTGCTCCTGCTTGCTTATTTAATCTCCTTCATATCTCAGAACAGATTGACTCAAGATACATCCTACACTAATCTAGTCTCATTGATGTAACAAAGACAATCCCACTCCCAAATGGGATTATAACCACAGGCATAAAGGTTAGGATTTACAACACATATTTCAGAGCGACGCAATTCAGTCCATAACATACAGTGAGAACCCTAATTTTCCAAAAGCTTCACATACCTTCTCATTTGCTCTATATTACAATACACGCAAAATAATTTCAGAATTACTTACTAATATCACCACAAAACCCTCTGCAAATATTTTTCTCTGCCAAGAAAAAAAAAACTACTGCAAATATATATATTCGGTTCATAGAATATACGCTATGAAGGTGTGTTCAAAAGTTACTGGAGTTAATTCTATTTCTATGTAGTTATACCTGATATACAGTTTGACATGCAGTTAAGTTCATTCTTTCTGTATATATTAACTTTTGATGTTTGTCCTTTTGATTTAATTCTATTTTTTAATATGTATAATTTTTACATGGTTCCAAAGTCAAAATTATATAAAAAGGTAAACTCAGAGAAGTCTTATTCCCACTCTTATCCTGTCCCACCCTCATTGTCCCCAACCATCTTCAGCCACTATTTTTATTAGTTTGTGGGTTACCGTTGATGTGTTTATTTTTGCAAATATAAGCAAATATTTCTCTCTTTTGTTCTTGTCACATATTTTGGCATTTAAGAAGGTTTATATTTTTATCCCAATGACCACCTTATTAGCATACTTTTTTAATGGTTATAATCTCCCATTTTCTTCTTTAAAAACAAAAAAACAAAATCATTGTCATCGAGTTGATTCCAATTCATAACGACCCTATAAATTGAAATTTATATGAAATTTTCTTACTTAGGCTTCCACAGTTAGTTTGTACCTTTAGATGGTATCTTTTGACTCCCATTTAATACCAGATGGTAATCAAGGATTTTATTTTACCCCTTCTCTTTCCCTTGTCTTCTAATTTTTTTTGTTTGTGCTATTTCTAATTTATCAGGATGTATAATATTTACATGTTATTCTTCCACCCTTGTTTCCATCTTTCTTTGTCTTAGATCTAAAATTAAATGTGATCAATACCCACCATCAGTGCTTTTCTGATATTTACCTAGTCATTTCCCAATGGATTTACAGCTCATTCTCTAGCAGATTTCTGAGGAAGAGCTTATGAACATATGTATTCGGACTTCTTGCATGTTTAAAACAATTTGCCTATAGCCTTAATATTTAAAGTTCAGCTGGGCTAGATAACATCACTTTGTTTTTAAAAGCAGAAATGGAAACAGTCCAAATACTCAACCAATCAGGGATTGATTGAATAAATAAATTATGGTCATTTAAATAAGGGAACCCTGGTCCACATGGAAACCCTGGTGGTGTAGTGGTTAAGAACTACAGCTGTTAATCAAAGGGTTGGCAGTTTGAATCCACCAGGCACTCCTTGGAAACTCTATGGGGCAGTTCTACTCTGTCCTATGGGTCACTCTGAGTTGGAATCAACTCAACTGCAATGGGTTTTTTTTTTTTTTGGTGTGGTCCACACTGTCATTATACATTCTACAACCACTGCCAAAAAACATAAAATGATACACAAAACTGAATGATCATATTTGTGTTTTTAAAATATAAGTATGCTATAAGTGTATATATGTTTAGCAAAAAGCAGGTTGAATATACATTAAAAAGTTAACAGCAATTTTCTCTGGTGCATAGGTGATCTTTAGCTTCTTTGTGTTTTTCTGCATTATCCAAATAGTAGCATTTGTGTGAGTAGAGAAAATACAATTTAAAAAAAGACAAGGCAAAGATCTGAAGTTTTCAAGGTTTATTTTTAATGCTTTGGTTTTAATCAATACCACAAGACAGAGTATACCAGAGAAAGAGCAGAATGATCTAATTAGCAAGCTCAGGGCAGCCTAGGCTGGTCTCAGCGACCTGCATGTGCTAGGCACTCAATCAACATTTGCTGGTAAGGAAGAAAACTAAAATTAGTCAGTTTTGCTCATTTCCAAGCAGAGTCGTTTTGGGCTATAGAGTTGACTTTTCTGAGCCAACTTCCTGTCTCTCTATGTTGTACAGAGGATAAAATGAAGTAGTGTATATGTAAAATGGGAATTCCTGGATGGCACGAATGGTTTGTGCTTGACTGCTAATCTAAAGGTTGGCAATTTGAACCCACCCAGCGCTACCACTGAAAGAAAGACCTGGTAACCTGTTTCTGTAAAGATTATACCCAAGAAAACCCTATGAAGCAGTTCCACCCTGTAACTCACGGGTCTTCGTGTGTTGACATCAAAGCAATGGCAATGGATTTGGTTTTAGCATATATGTAAAATCCCCTGTCTAGTGTCTGGCATAGAACAGATACTCCTGTCACTTCATCCAGCCAGGGAAGATAGATGATCAGTACCTATTCTCAATAACTAACAGGGAACTGTTTAGTTTTATTTATTCTGAAGAATGTAAAAACAATAAGGATAGATGGGTGGTTAAAAAGGGTCTAAGGCAGCCTATAAGAGTGTTATAGAGAAACACAGAGGGGGAGAGGTGAAAGATCAGAGTGAGAGAAAAGAGAACACAAGACGGAAAGATGTGGTGAGATAATTAGAACCTATAATGATTAGGACTTCCACTTGCTTATAAATAAAAGTAGAGGAAGCTGATGCTTCTGAAATTTAATTGTGTTGTGGTCGTTGTAATAAAAAGAACTAAATGAAGCACAGTAAGACCCCGGGTTACAAATGTCCGGCTTATGGACAACTCGCGCTTGCCCTGTAATGTTATGTAAATTTGCCCTCACTTTGAAATGATTGAACCAAACCCAATGTTGTGGAGTCAATTCCTACTCATAGCAACCCTATAGGGCACAGTAGAACTGCCCCATAGGGTTTCCAAAGCTGTAATCTTTATAGAAGCAGACTGCCACATCTTTCTCCCAAGGAGAAGCTAGCAGGTTTGAAATGTCGGCCTTTCAGGTTAACAGCCGAGCACGTAACCAAAGCACCACCAGGCTCCTTGAACCAACCCCTACTAGCAAAACATTCTTCATCACAATCACCTTCACCTGCTGCATGTACAGCTTTTAGATCATCGAAAAGTCTTTGAGCCTTTTCTTGCACTAAAACCAAAACCAAAACCAAACTAGTTGTCGTGGAGTTGATTCCAACTCGTAATGACCCTATAGGAAAGAGTAGAGCTGCCCCATAGATTTCTAAGGAGCAGCTGGTGGATTTGAACTTCCAACCTTTTGGTTAGCACCTGAGCTCTTAACCACTGCACCACCAGGGCTCCTCTTGCACTAAAGTGAGGCTAAATAAGAACTATATGCACCTATTCCAACTTAAATACAAATTCTACCTAAATACACATTTAGGAAAGGATTAGGTTCATAACCCAGAGACTGCCTATATACACTATACACCTGCTTCTTTAAATGACCACTACTGGAAGGTAAACTAATTATTGCTTACAATAGTTGTTCCCCAAAAAGGGCTGACCATGAATAGCACGCTGTAACTACTGACTGATAATTTCAATGAGAAATGTCAGGCCTAGAATTTTTTTTTTTTTTTTGGTAATTAACCTCTCTTCAAGTATTTCTGATGATTAGTCAGGTTTAGGAACTACTGGCCCGTAGAACAACCATCTATTCCACTGCCAGGACAGTCCCAGAGGAATTACTACCAGGACCTGTTTCTCTTAAAAAATCTCCCGGTAGGGGATGAAAATTATGTGACCTCCTACCTATACTCCACCTTTGCCTGTTGACACTCTCAGTGTAGGCAGCATTCACTTAATTCATAGTCACAGGGATAGCCTTGTACTTCTACCACTAAAGAGAGAACCTACCCCATGAACTTAAATTCACATCAAGTGTCAATGATGTAATAGCCAGAGTCTCCATGAGAGTGGGATCTGATGGATGTGGAAGACAAAGGCCTAACTCTAAGTGAGGAAAATGAATGTAAAGCTTGAGGATCTAAAGACAGTTGTTTCTGTAACACCACTTGGTCCAAGCCAATTGAGAGAGCCAGAAATAAATAAGGATTTGACTTATTCTGCTGGTTATATATGAATTTTTGCTCATTTCTTCTTTACTTTTTTTTGGTCCTCAGTTTCCAGAAAGGTTAAAATAGAAAATCATTTGACACTGACGTAATATTGCACTTCACCTGCTGCTGAAAAACCAATCAATACTCCCTGTTGAGCTTTTCCATAGAATGAGTTAATATGTCACTCAATTTTGAGTGTTACCTCATTCTGGCTTAATCCACATCTGTTACCTGTAAAATAAGAATATGCAAAGATAAACATAACAACTTGATCACTATCAAATAAGTATTCACACTATCAAAATGTTAAGAAAAAATATTTTAAGTCTCCATCCTAAGTGGATCAAAATGGATGTCAGAAGAGACTTGGAAACTTACTCTTGAACGTCAGACAGCTAAAGCTAAAGGAAGAATGATGAAGCAAAAGAGGTGAACAGAAGATTTCAAAGGCCAGGACAAGAAGACAGAGTGAAGTATTACAACGACATGTGCAAAGACCTGGAGTTAGAAAATCCAAAGGGAAGAACATATTTGGCATTTCTCAAGCTGAAAGAACTGAAGAAAAAAATTCAAGCCTCAAGTTGGAACATCGAAGGATTCTATAGGGAAAATACTAAACAACACAGGAAGCATCAAAAGAAGATGGAAGGAATACACAGAGTCACTGTACCAAAAAGAGTTGGTCGGCATTCAACCATTTCAGGAGGTAGCATATGATCAGGGACCAATGGTACTGAAGAAAGAAGTCCAAGCTACACTGAAGGAATTGGAGAAAAACAAGGCCCCAGGAATTGACAGAATATCAACTGAGACGTTTCAACAAATGGATGCAGCGCTGGAAATGCTTACTTGTCTATGCCAAGAAATTTAGAAGACAGCTACCTGGCCAACTGACTAGAAGAGGTCTATATTTAGGCCTATTCCCAGGAAAGGTTTTCCCACTGAATATGGAAATTATTGAACAACATCATTAATATCACACACAAGTAAAATTTTGCTGAAGATCATTCAAAAGCAGCTTCAGCAATACATCACAGGGAACTGCCAGCAATTCAAGCCAGATTCAGAAGAGGACGTGGAACCAGTGATATCATTGCTGATGTCAGATGGATCCTGGCAGAAAACAGAGAATACCTAAAAGATGTTTACCTGTGTTTTATTGACTATGCAAAGGCATTTGATTGTGTGGATCATGGCAAATTATGGACAGCATTTCCAAGAATGGGAATTCCAGAACACTTAATTGTGCTGATGAGGAACCTGTACATAGATCAAGAGGCAGTTGGTTGAACAGGACAAGGGGATACTGCATGGTTTAAAGTCAGGTAAATTGTGCATCAGGGTTGTATTCTTTCACTATACCTATTCAATCTGTATGCTGAGCAAAGAATCCGAGAAGCTGGACTATATGAAGAAGAACGGGGCATCAGGATTGGAGGAAGACTCATTAACAACCTGCAATATGCAGATGATACAACCTTGCTTGCTCAAAGTGAAGAGGACTTGAAGCACTTACTGATGAAGATCAAAGACCACAGCCTTCAGGGTGCATTACACCTCAACATAAAGAAAATAAAAATCCTCACAACTGGACCAATAAACAACATCATAATAAATGGAGAAAAGATTGAAGTTGTTTAAGATTTCATTTTACTTGGATCCACAATCGACATCCATGGAAACGGCAGACAAGAAATCAAAAGATACGTTGCACTGGGTAAATCTGCTGCAAAAGACCTCCTTAGTAGCAAGGATAGTGAGACTACATCTCACATATTTTGGACATGTTATTAGGAGGGATCAGTCCCTGGAGAAGGACATCATGCTTGGTAAAGTAGAAAACCAAAAAACTAAATGTAGAGGGTCAGTGAAAAAAGGAAGACCCTCAATGAGATGGATTGACACAGTGGCTGCAACAATGGGCTCAAGCATAACAATGATTGTGAGGATGGCAGAGGACTGGGCAGTGTTTAGTTCTCTTGTACAAAGGGTCACTAGGAATTGGAACTGACTTGATGACACCTAACAACAACATCTTCAGTGCACTCCAATATCCCCCATTACATCTGCCATTGCATTCCTTGGGTACTCACTTTCTTACAGCAGCTGACGGCTTGTCTTCCTCACACACTCCAGTCATTTTCATCTTTCCTATCTTTGTTTATCATATTCTTAAAAAAAAAAAAACCAGTTGCCATTGAGTTGATTCCAGCTCATGGGGACCCCATGTATGTCAGAGTAGAACTGCTCTGCAGAGTTTTCAGTGGCTGATTTTTCAGAAGTAGATCACCAGGCCTTTCTTCCAAGGTGCCTGTGGGTAGATTCGCATCTCCAACCTTTTGGTTAGCACCTAAGCACATTAACCATTTGTACCACTCAGGGAATCCATGTTCCTAAGGGTAGGGTGGAGGGGGGGAAACTTTACCATAGAAAGGATTTTCAGTGACTTCGCTTTTAAATTAATATTCAAGTTATAAAAGGTACAAATTTTAAAATCTGGTTTTCATTACTTTCAGTCCAATCTGTATCTCTATCTCTAAAAGTAGTAAAATAAGAAAAATCTCTTCTCTTTCTAGTTTCCAGAAATTCCAAATGTCATGGATTGAATTGTGTCCCCAAAAAATATGTGTCAACTTGGTTAGGCCATGATTCCCGGTATTGTATGGTTGTCCTCCATTTTGTGATTGTAATTTTATGTAGAGAGGATTAGGGTGGGACTGTAACACCACTCTCCTCAGCTCACCTCCCTGATCCAATGTAAAGAGAGTTTCCCTGGGGTATGGCCTGCACCACCTTTTATCTCTTAAGAGATAAAATGAAAAAGAAGCAAGCACAGAGTGGGGACCTCATACCACCAAGAAAGCAATACCAGGAACCAGGAGCAGAGTGTGTCCTTTGGATCCAGGGTCCCTGCGCCTGAGAAGTTCCTTGACCATGGGAAGACTGAGGACAAGGATCTTCTTCCAGAGCCGACAGAGAGCTTCCCTTGGAGATGACACCTTGAATTTGGACTTTCAGCCTACTTTACCGTGAGGAAAATAAATTTCTGTTCATTAAAGCCATCCACTTGTGGTATTTCTGTTATGGCAGCACTACATGACTAACACAACTAGTAAAATAAGAAAAATGACTTTTCTCTTTCTGGTTTCCAGAAATTCCGGCTGCCACCAGTCCCATTCACAAATTTAGTGAATTAGTCATAACTTTTAACTACATTGATAAATGTGATATATTCAAGTTCATTTTTGCATGTTTCAAATGCCTGAGAAGACAAATTTACAATCTTAAGGAAAAACTTCCCTAGCATTTAAAGTTCTCTTGTTGCAGCTCTAATGAAATAAATTTATTAATGTTGTGAATTGTTGTTGTCAGGTGCCGTGGAGTAGGTTCCTACTCATAGAGACCTTATATACAACAGAATGAAACACTGTACGTTATGCGCCACTCCCACAATCATTGTTATGCTTGAGCCCATTGTTGCAGCCACTGTGTCAATCCATCTTATTGAGGGTCTTCCTCTTTTTCATTGTGAATTGAGTTCTCCTAAATAACCCCTGGTGGCATAGTGGTTAAGTGCTGCAGCTGCTAACCAAAAAGTTGGCAGTTCAAATCCACCAGGCGCTCTTTGGAAACTCTATAGGGCAGTTCTGTCTGTCCTATAGGGTCGCTATGAGTCGGGATCGACGGCAACAGGTTTTTTTTTGTTGTTGTTGTTAAATATTCCCATTCTGTTTACAAACTTCGTCAATCTCTCTCATACCTTTCAACTTAAAATCCAAAGATTAAAATAAGTTACACATTTTAAATTGACATCACAAAGAGAATCTTTCAGGATTAGGACATGCTAGATTCTCTTGAAATCATAAACTTACAGATTGTCCAGTAGTCACCAAAACTATTTCTACGTTTAACCACAGATTGTTAAGACTGTGAGCTTCATTTACTTCCATCAAATGCATATTTAAATCTAAATCGGGGAACCAGGGTTGAGAACACATTTACTTGCCAGACTATGGGATCAGCTATACCATGTGAGGCAAGCTAAGGGCACAATGTTGAGATGCAAAGGACGCAGGAACTGAGGGCTCCAAGCTTTCAGAGTGGTTCCACCTGTGCCAAAGATAGGAAAGCTAGGTCTTTTGTTGATGTTGTTGTTTGCTACCATTGAGTGGGTGCCAACTCATGGTAACCCCATGCACAACAGAACACAATGTTGCTAAGTCCTAAGCCATCTTCATCATCATCAGTATGTTTCAGTCCATTGTTGCAACAATTGTAGTGCCTTCCAATCCAGGGGCTCATCTTTGAGCTTTACATTGGACAACATTCTCTTATGATCCATAGGGTTTTCGCCAGCTAATTTTTGCAAGTAAATCACCAAGCCTTTCTTCCTAGTCTATTTTAGTCTGAAAGCTCCACTGAAACCTGTCTACCATGTGTGACCCTGCTGATATTTGAAATGTTGGTGGCATAGCTTCCAGCATCATAGAAACATGCAAGTCACCACAGTATGACAAACTGATAGGCAGGTGGTAGGGATCCTTTATAGAACAGTTTAATTTAACCTGGATTCAAATAATCTCTATACTACCTGATTGGATTCTGCATTATTTTCACATGCTTTTATATGAAAAAAAGTCCCCATCTATCTAAAAACCATCAGGCTTTCTTTAGTCCAAAATTTGACCAAATCATAGTTACGCCTTAGGGTTGATGTGCTTAAAGCCTGAAAATCCCTTTGAAATGCACATATACTAACTTGGCTGGAAGTCACTTCACAGCCTCAATAATCTTAACACCACCATTCCAGCTCACACGTTGGTCAAGAGTACTCAAGAAGAGGCACAATGAGGTAACAGGCTATTATGAAATGAGTTTCAACACCTCTTAAAAACTTTTTTTTTTATATTTGTTTTGAATGCTCTGTGGAAAGCACACATCTTTTGTAAGCAGTTTCTGAAAGGCTTGTTTCCAAGGCAGTCACCAACTCCAGACAATTAAGGCATTGCTAGGAGAAATCCTGTTGCGTGAAGGCAGTTAGAACTGGAAGGGATTTGATGATCATTGGGTCCAATGCCATGCGGTAGGAGGAAGAAAACTGAACTCCAAAGAAAGGGGCAAAGAAGGAGGGAACTCCTGTCCTGAGCATCTTCTATGTCCCAGGCATCATGCGAGCTAATCTTCAATTAAGATGCATAGTCTCCAGCTGCAGTCAAAGCCTCTGGCAGCACTAGATGCTTCTAGTCCACCTCTTCTCCTCTCAGACACATTGCACAACTTGACCATGCTCTCAACCTCCCTAGAACCCTTTGCCCCTGCATTCTTAGTAAACAACTTGGCCTTCTCTGTTGAGCCATTGGAAGCAATCAGCTGCGCGCTCCCACAAATTTCTAAGCCAGCCACCCAAATTCCATTGCTGGCGAGTCAATTCCGCTCATAGTGACCCTATAGGACAGAGTAGAACTGTAATCTTTGTGGAAGCAGACTGCCACATCTTTCTTTTGAAGAACAGCTGGTGGGTTCGAATCGCCGACCCTTCACTTAGCAGCCAAGTGCTTTAACCACTGCACCACCACAGCTCCTTCAAGCAAGCCACGCATGTATCTAATTACCTTATGAACAGAAGTAAAATTTCAGGGGACTGAGGGATGAGTGGAAGATGAGAAAGCAGAGACTCTTTCTAGAAATTTGGAAAAGGGGAAATAGTACAATTGGACAGAAGCTGGGATGGGGTGCAGGGTCAAGGGAAGGGTGGAGAATGAAGACAGTTGTGCATGTTCATAGGGAAAAAGGCAGAACATGAAGGTATAGGGAAGGGAGGGAATGACTGACAGCAGGACCCCAGAGAAGGAGGGACGGGGATAAAGGGCACAGGCTGAAGCACTGATTTTGAAGGAAGGAGAGAGGCTTCATTCTCTAAAAATTGGAGGTAAGAAGACAGGGATGGGCATAAATAATGTTGAGGATGTTAATGAGAAAATAGTTCAGATAATCGCCCTAGGGTCTTGGTTAAGTGAGGCTGGAGGATAAGCCAAGAGGCGGCTACAGACTGGGTGAAAATTGAAGAATCGAGGTTCTGGATGCCTCCATGAGCTAACTAATGGGGGTGAGGGAAGGAACAAGCTAGAAAGAGTATTGAAGTTTGAGATGTCAGGATGGGGCAGTCCTGGATGATAACACAGCAGGGTTTTTGTTAGCTGACCCCATGTATAACAGAACAAAACACTGCCCAGTCCCATGTCATCTTCACAATCGTTGGTATGTTCAAGTCCATTGTTGCAGCCACTGTGTACTTTGAGTGCCTTCCAACACAGGGAGCTCATCTTCCAGCATTGTATTAGACAATATTCTGTTGTGATCCATAGGGTTTTACTGGCCAATTTTCTAAAGTAAATCACCAGGCATTTCTTCCTACTCTGTCTTAGTCTGGAAACTCTACTGAAACCTGTCCACCATGAGTGACCCTGCTGGTATTGGACACACTGGTAACATAGCTTCCAGCATCATAGCAACATGCAAGTCATTGCAGTAGGACAAACTGACAGACAGGTAGTAGGCTCAGATGCTAACATAGCACGGCTGTTAAAATGCCAACGTGGCAAAGTAGAGGCCAGGTAAAAACAATGGGCTTGAAGCTAAAGATCTGAGGAGCTAGTGGGTCAGGAGGGTCATCACCTGGGCACTGGAGTCACCCAGATTCAGTGTTGGCAGAACTTGGAAGAGAAAAATGACATATGAGGCCAAAATCTTACATGAATGTCAGAAACTGATCAGCAGGTTGACGCATGAAAGGTATGAACCTTAAAGACAAAGAAAATTTTTAAAGAAAACAGGGATAGAGGTCTAGCATAAAGTCCCTCGGTGGTGCAAACGGTTAAACCCTCAACTACTAGCCAAAAGGTTGGCAGTTTAAACCCACCCAGAGATGCCTTGGAAGACAGGCCTGGCAATTTGCTTCTGAAAGTTCACAGCCTTGAAAACCCATGGAGCACAGTTCCACTCTGCACATACAGGGTCATCATGAGTCAGAACAAATTTGAAGGCAGCTAACAACAATGGTGGTCTAGCAGAGTCCCTGTGTGCTACAAACTGTTAATGTACTCTGCTGCTAACCCGAAGGTTGGAGATCTGAGTCTACCCAGAGGTGCTTTGGAAGGAAGTCCTGATGATCTGCTTCCCGACAATCAGACCCTGTAAGCCCTACACAGTACAGCTCTACTGGCTTTTCTGTTGTCTCTGTGTGGCATTTAGTACTTTCTGCCTGACATTGCTCCGCTACTAGCAAGCTCTTGAGAACAAGCGGTAAAGTGGACTAGCAGCAGCTTAGGAGAGTGAGAGAAACGTCAGTTCTGAACTCCCAGCACTGAGATGCAGACGGTGTGTGAGAATGAGCTGCCTTCCCTGGAGAGGTGTAAAAAGGAAGCAGGGACCTCAGGGGAGACCTAGTCTTCAATGGAGGACGGAAAACAGGGGAAACAGTTAGTAGAAATGCTAAAGATATCGGGAGTTTGTTTAGCATGGAACAGGGTTTTTTTTGTTTTTTTTTTTAATTAATTTTTATTAAGCTTCAAGTGAACATTTACCATTCCAATCAGTCTGTCACATGTAAGTTTACATACATCTTACTCCCTTCTCCCACTTGCTCTCCCCCTATTGAGTCAGCCCTTTCAGTCTCTCGTTTCGTGCCAATTTTGCCGTCTTCCCTCTCTCTCTATCTTCCCATCCCCCCTCCAGTCAAGAGTTGCCAACACACTCTCCAGTGTCCACCTGATTTAATTAGCTCACTCTTCATCAGCATCTCTCTCCCCGCCGCTGACCAGTCCTTTTCAAGCCTGATGAGTTGTCTTCGGGGATGGTTCCTGTCCTGTGCCATCAGAAGTTCTGGGGAGCATTGCCTCCGAGATTCCTCTGGTCGCAGTCATACCATTAAGTATGGTCTTTTTATGAGAATTTGGGGTCTGTATCCCATTGGTCTCCTGCTCCCTCAGGAGTTGTCTGTTGTGCTCCCTGACAGGGCAGACATCGATTGTGGCCGGGCACCAACTAGTTCTTCTGGTCTCAGGATAATGTAGGTCTCTGGTTCATGTGGGCCTTTCTGTCTCTTGGGTTCTTAGTTGTCGTGTGACCTTGGTGTTCTTCCTTTGCCTTTGCTCCAGGTGGGTTGAGACCAATTGATGTATCTTAGATGGCCGCTTGTTGGCATTTAGGACCCCAGATGCCACATTTCAAAGTGGGATGCAGAATGTTTTCATAATAGATTTGTTTTGCGAATTGACTTAGAAGTCCCCTCAAACCATGTTCCCCAGACCCCAGCGCTGACCTTTGAAGCTTTCATTTTATCCCGGAAACCTCTTTGCTTTTAGTCCAGTCCAATTAGACTGACCTTCCTTGTATTGAGTGTTGTCTTTCCCTTCACCCAAAGCAGTTCTTATCTACTGGTTGATCAATAAAAAGCCCTCTCCCTCCCTCCCTCCCTCCCCCCTTTGTAACCACAAAAGTATGTGTTCTTCTCCGTTTTTTCTATTTCTCAAGATCTTATAATAGTGGTCTTATACAATATTTGTCCTTTTGCCTCTGACTCATTTCGCTCAGCATAATGCCTTCCAGATTCCTCCATGTTATGAAATGTTTCAGAGATTTGTCACTGTTCTTTATCGATGCATAGTATTCCATTGTGTGAATATACCACAATTTATTTACCCATTCATCCGTTGACGGACACCTTGGTTGCTTCCAGCTTTTTGCTATTGTAAACAGAGCTGCAATAAACATGGGTGTGCATATATCTGTTTGTGTGAAGGCTCTTGTATCTCTAGGGTATATTCCGAGGAGTGGGATTTCTGGGTTGTATGGTAGTTCTATTTCTATCTGTTTAAGATAACACCAGATGGATTTACAAAGTGGTTGTACCATTTTACAATCCCACCAGCAGTGTATGAGAGTTCCAATCTCTCCGCAGCCTCTCCAACATTTATTATTTTGTGTTTTTTGGATTAATGCCAGTCTAGTTGGTGTGAGATGGAATCTCATCGTAGTTTTAATTTGCATTTCTCTAATGGCTAATGATCGGGAGCATTTTCTCATGTATCTGTTGGCTGCCTGAATATCTTCTTTAGTGAAATGTGTGTTCATATCCTTTGCCCACTTCTTGATTGGGTTGTTTGTCTTTTTGTGGTTGAGTTTTGACAGAATCATGTAGATTTTAGAGATCAGGCGCTGGTCTGAGATGTCATAGCTGAATATTCTTTCCCAGTCTGTAAGTGGTCTTTTTACTCTTTTGGTGAAGTCTTTAGATGAGCATAGGTGCTTGATTTTTAGGAGCTCCCAGTTATCTGGTTTCTCTTCATCATTTTTGGTAATGTTTTGTATTCTGTTTATGCCTTATATGAGGGCTCCTAGGGTTGCCCCTATTTTTTCTTCCATGATCTTTACCGTTTTAGTCTTTATGTTTAGGTCTTTGATCCACTTGGAGCTTGTTTTTGTGCATGGTGTGAGGTATGGGTCCTGTTTCATTCTTTTGCAAATGGATATCCAGTTATGCCAGCGCCATTTGTTAAAAAGACTATCATTTCCCCAATTGACTGACACTGGTCCTTTGTCAAATATCAGCTGCTCATACATGGATGGATTTATATCTGGGTTCTCAATTCTGTTCCATTGGTCTATGTGCCTGTTGTTGTACCAGTACCAGGCTGTTTTGACTACTGTAGCTGTATAATAGGTTCTGAAATCAGGTAGAGTGAGGCCTCCCACTTTCTTCTTCTTTTTCAGTAATGCTTTGCTTATCCGGGGGTTCTTTCCCTTCCATATGAAATTAGTGATTTGTTTCTCTATCCCCTTAAAATATGACATTGGTATTTGGATTGGAAGTGTGCTATAGGTATAGATGGCTTTTGGTAGAATAGACATTTTTACTATGTTAAGTCTTCCTATCCATGAGCAGGGTATGTTTTTCCACTTAAGTATGTCCTTTTGAATTTCTTGTAGCAGAGTTTTATAGTTTTCTTTGTATAGGTCTTTTACATCCTTGGTAAGATTTATTCCTAAGTATTTTGTCTTCTTGGGGGCTACTGTGAATGGTATTGATTTGGTTATTTCCTCTTCAGTGTTCTTTTTGTTGATGGAACAGGGGTTTTTGAGGATACATTTGAAAGGCGTGGAAGGAAAGGAACAGAATAAGAGACAAATGAGGAACAGAATAAGACACAATAAGAATAAGAGACAAAAAGCATTGTGGAGTGATACTACGCTGGTGTTAAATGCCATCAAGTTGGTTCTGACTCATAGCAACCCTATAAGACAGAGTAGAACTGCTCCATAGGATTTCCAAGGAGCGACTGGTGGATTTGAACTGCCGACCTTTTTTTTGTTAGCAGCCGTAGCTCACCATAGCTCTTAACCACTGCACCACCAGGGCTCCTGATGCTGTGTAATGGAATGATAACTAAAAACGTCTGTGGCCAAGGCAGCAGTTTAAGGATGAGAGGGACCGGAGGCAGAGTGGTGAAATAAAGATCCACTGAGGTCGCCCCAAGGGTGATGGGAATGGCACTGTCACTTAGGTTGTCAGAGGCCGCAGGAGCAGGAACTGAGGCTTATGCCAGAACAGACCCTCCTCAGACCCTACGCTGCTCAATGGCTGGGCCAGGACCAGCTCTATGGAATGAGCCCTGGCGCAACGCAGTGTCATCACTGGGGGGCAGGTTTGCAGGCCGCACTAGGTGACACTATCAGAGGAGGTGACAAAAAAATACTGTCTATAATATGTTTGTGCAGTGCTTCAACAGAAACTTATTATTTTTTATAAAAATATTCTTGTAGTTAGTTAAAACAACAAAAACCTTTTTCATAAGCCCAGCTTACATGTATCAGTATAGCTACAAGGCTAAAACTCTATGCTAATTTACTTTTTGAACTTCCTAATGCACTCCAGTCAGAGCTGTCCTTACTACCCAATTGCAAGGATGTTCCAAGTCACGTGGTTTCATCTGCACACGCCACAAGCATGCACTATTTTTTTCGTCACTGCTGGTGTTTTTTATAGTCACTAATTTTGTCAAATTTTCTGGCGTTTTAGCTACAATAACGTAACCATTAGTATTTGTGAAGCCATGCCAATAAATTATTTTGAGAATGAAATAGTAATTAAATGAAAAGGAGAAAAATTTAAAAAAGGCTTCCATTCAGCTACTAATAATATAATTCAATGTAGAAAGATTTTACAAAACAGTTTTGTTGTTAGTATTCATAAAATTTAAGAAATATTACATCAAGCAATCTACAACTGTATCACAAAGTATTCTATGATTACAATTGATAATAAACATTACCAAGGATTCTGTATGGTCTGGTATGGGAGAAGGCCATGGGGGAGTGACACCATGAGTTACTGCACTGGGTGGCACCAACCCTATTGATGCCGCTGGTGCAATGGTTAAGCACTCAGCTGCTAACCAAAAGGTCGGCAGTTCGAACCCACCTAGTGGCTCCCCAGGAGAAAAGACCTAAAAAGATTATAGCCTGGAAAACCCTATGGAATGCAGGGCCCCTTGTTCAAAATTTATTAAGACGGCAACTAAAACTAGCAAAAACTAGTTGCAATCAAATCTATTCTCACTCATGTGTCAAAATAGAACTGTGATCCATAGGGTTTTCAGTGGCTGATTTTTTGGAAGTAGATTGCCAGGCTTTTCTTCCAAGGTACCGCTGGGTGGACTCAAACTGCCAACCTTCTGGTTAGCAGCTGAGCTTATTAACCATTTAAAGTACCCATGATGTCCTTATGAGCAACTGCTCAGGTCAGGTGCCCATGAGGCCAGTCCTGGCTGGAGCCATGTATTATGTATCCTTTATCCCCAGCACAACACCTGACAGACAGTAGACACTCTGTAGTTATTTGCAAACTGAATAAATAACTACTAAATACGTATTAGCATGGAAACTCTAGTGGTGTAGTGGTTAAGAACTACGGCCGCTAATCAAAAGGTCGGCAGTTCGATTCCACCGGGCATTCCTTGGAAACCCTATGGGGCAGTACTACTCTGTCCTTTAGGGTCACTATGAGTCAGAATTGACTCAGTGGCAATGGGTTTGGTCTGTTTTTTTGGTATATGTATTATCATCCCTATTTTACAGATGAGAAAACCAAGGCTCATAGAAGTTAAGTGACCACACAGCTTGGTAATAACGAAAACTAGGTTTTCTGACCTCCAATTCAGAAAATTTTCCACAAAACTACATTCTCTATCTAAACCCCAAGTTATTTAGGTAACAGCAACACCTGCCAAGAATCATATACCAGGAGACAGAAGGGCTTCTCAAGAGAAGACAAAGAAATAAGGTTGGGGTGGATAAAAAAGTCTGAAAAAGTTCAGAAGGGAGTTCAAGCCTGAGGAGTTTTCTTACTTGTCGATTACACAGATGCCTAATATAACTCTGTCTCTCTCTTGCTGCCTTTGACGGATGGAAGAGAGGGAAGAAATTCTGAGAGAAGTGGCAGAAACCTATCAAAAGAGGACAGGTTGGAGTGGGGTGAAGGAAAGATGCTTCAATCCTGAAGCTGAAAATCTATATGTTTCACGAAGTGGCCTGAAGATGGGTGAATGGATGAGGGAGCAGTGGAGAGAAAAGAGCCCTGGACAGCACTTCCCAAGCAATCCGTGGTGAAGGATCAAAGCCAGAAAAACCATACACACTGCTGCCAAGTCCATTCCAACCCAGCAACCCTATAGGACACAGTAGAACTGCTCCGTAAGATTTCTAAGACTGTAAGTCTTTTTTTTTCCCTCCCTAAGGTCGTCTCATGTCTTAAGCATTTAAAAAAAAAAAAAAAAAAATTTTTTATTATTGTATGTTAAATGAAGGCTTATAAATTGGCTTCTTGTTACTTTTTTTTTCCCTCCCTAAGGTCGTCTCATGTCTTAAGCATTTAAAAAAAAAAAAAAAAATTTTTTTATTATTGTATGTTAAATGAAGGCTTATAAATTGGCTTCTTGTTAAACAATTAGTACACATATTGTTTTGTGACATTGGTTACCAACCACATGACATGTCAACACTCCCCCCTTCTCAACCTTGGATTCCCCTTTACCAGCTTTCCTGCCCCCTCCTGCCTTCTAGTCCTTGGCCCCTGGGCCAGTGCGTTCCTTTAATCTTGCTTTGTTTTATTGGCCTGTCTCATCTTTGGCTGAAGGATGAACCTCAGGAGTGACTTCTTTACTGGGCTAAAGGGTGTCTGGGGGCCATATTCTAGGGGTTTCTCCAGTCTCTGTCAGGCCAGTAAGTCTGGTGTTTTTTTGTGAGTTAGAATTTTGTTCTACATTTTTCTCCAGTTCTGTCCAGTGGAGTGGCTGGTGGGTTTGAATTGCAGACCTTTTGGTTAGTAGCCGAGTGCTTTAACCATTGTACCACCAGGCCCTCTTTGGTGAAGGACCAGTCTTCTTTATTTCCAATCTGTCGCTGGCCAGTACAGTACTTTTATACATACAAGACAATTACTAGAAAAATAAAAACAAGACATAAAAAAATTTAAAAATACAAGCCCCAATTTTTATTTATTAGGTTCAAAGGCATAAAATTTTCTTGTCAAATTGCTGTTAAAGTTTCTTAATGTTCATTTTTGATTTCTGTACTTATCTCCCTGTAGACTAATAGCACCCCACAGACCACAGTTCACTATGGATTGGATGTCTCCCCCATTCCAACAATTACACCCCTTTTGTGGGAAGTAGCCTAGTGAGAAGGGTGGACAAAAGTGCTGGAGGGTTCACTCCAGCAGACCCAGAAAGAAGGAAGTGGGCACACCTTGGACGTGGTCAGAGGTGGGAACACTGGGATAAGAGACAGTGAAGTGGTTAAAGGCACCAATGCCAGAAGCAAGCAGTCTAAGCTTAGCTCCTAGCTCATTACTTTCTAGCTGTGTGACCTTAGGTAAGTTACTTGCCTTCTCTGTGCCCTCATTCCCTCATCTGTAAAATGAGGATAATGATAGTACTTATCTCACTAGGTTGCTGTTGCTACGAGGATGAAATGTGTTAATACAAATAACATACTTAGAAAAATTTTCAGCAGATGGTCAGTCTTGAAGAAGCATTAGCTTTAGAAAGAAAAAAGATTCCCACTCTAGACTTTCCCTCAAACAACAAGCATCCAATTATATCAATTCCTGAGCAATGCACCTTCACTTCCTGTGAAAGACCAGGGAAGAAACAAAATTCGTCAGCGTCACTAACAGATCTAATTTCTTGCAAGCATGTCTGTATGGCAAGTAAACATTATCTGTCCCTCAATAGAAAGGAAGGAGAGAAGTTGGTTGAAGAAAGTAATAACTTAGTGTTGTAGATGTTAAAGTGTCATCTAGTATCCACCCTTTTATAGATGAATAAGATGAAGCCCAGAGGAGGTAACCTACTTACCCAAGGTCACACAGCCCACGAGTGGTAGAATCAGGATCAGAGCCCGGGATTCTAGTCCGGCAGCAGCATTCCTCCCATTACATCATGCTTTCTCTGTGAAGTGCTGAGGTATGTGGAAAAGATGACACAGTTGCTTGATTTATCAGTGGTGACAGTGACATTCAAATGAACCTGAAAGGGATAAAAGATTTTACTCAGTGCTTTATAAATTCTCGTGTGCTTGGGCCCTCTCTCCACATCTCATCAGGATTATTCAAACCAGCAGACTCTGACAGGCCACACTGGGCATCTCGGGAGATTTACAGCTTCTCTAGTCTGAGGCAGGCCAGAAAGCAGATGAGAGCAGTTTTTCTGTTCCTAGTCTATTCCCCCTGTAATTTAGAAGTCCAGACAGTTACACGGGAAAACAAGAAGAAAAACTCAGGGGCCCGTTTAAAGATAAGCTTTCCAATGTGCTGGAGCAAAGCTGCAAATCAAAACTTGCTCCTTTGAAACCAGTTCATTCACTCCCAAGATGAACTCAGGGGGGAAAATAATTTTCCCATTTAGAAGTTTTCTGTTAGCTCCCTGTTCCAAATTCCATGAAAGAGACAACACGAAAAGCTGGCCACAGCCCAAGAAGCAGAGATGAAAGCTAGACCTTTATTTATTTTTTTCTGAAGAGTGATGTCTATAAGCTGCCTTTTACTTTATATCAGAAATTTCTACTGTTTCCATGGAAACTATGAGTGTGGCTGAGGATCCCTGCAGGACCTGGTAATTCCAGAAAGCTCCACAGGTTTAAAAATGTTCCGGCTGAAGACAAAGCCCCCCCCTCCGCCCCCCGCCGACTCCTCCGCTCCTCCTTTCTCCTTGACACACATATATCTCACCCGTACAGCACAGCTCTGAGCTTGGAAGGTGTTAAGAAAATTCTCCCTAGATAAATATGTCTCGTGATGAAGAACTAAATAAAACATTTTGGTAAGGACATTTCTAAAGATCTTTCCACTCCAGAAATATTTTTTTTGTTTGTTTTCAGCAACCCTACCAAGGGTGAACTGGGATGTCTATAAAAAGCCTTCTGCGTTCCCTAAGTGATCTTGATGAATCCTCAGGAAGGATGGAAATAAGATGAGGGTCAGAGACCCCGGGCCTGTGCCAGATGCTGAGAATGCCGGCTGGCTTTTGCAGTGGTGGCAGCACTGAGTGTCTCCGGCTCCTCCGATCGGCATGGTCCCCGCCTACAATCCTTAAAGGAATTGGCTTGTGTTCCTGGCTTGTCTTGCCTGTGTGCCTGCTAGTTATCGAACAAGAGGGTGGGATCACTTCCATGCCCAGTTTCCCAGATGCTTCCAAGCATGGAGCCAAGGATCAGCTGAAACAGACAGAGGAACTGAGTCAAGAAGCCCTCTTGATAAGACTCAGACACACTTGAGCTGGTTGTTTCTGCCATGAGACACACCTGTCATGTAAATGCCAATGAACCATTCAGGACCCATCCTATGCTTTCTGTTTAGAGGTGATCCTGGGAAACAGGGCTTTCCTGAGGTGGCACCAAGCAGGAAAGTGGTAGATTCGAACTGCCAACCTTTAAATGGAGCTTTAATTACATTTTAGACTGTGCTATAAACCTCTTCCAGAAGGGATGGCCCTCTGCAGCACCTCCTCCTATGTCGCAGACAAGAGGAGTCAGAAGATAAGAAGTCTTCCTGCCTTCGGCTGTCCCTCTCTCTCCCTCCTCCTCCACTCCTCCACTAGGCGCACTTTCCCCAAACTTTGAGGACCAGCTTCCCAGCCTGAAGCTACAGAGAAGCTGGCCCCCTAACAAAACTTTCCACCCCCAAGTTAAACGTCGGCAAGATGCTTTCTCCAGGCTGAGTGATGTCTACCTCTTGTTTCCGTGGCCAGGTACTACAAGCCAAAGGGACCTGCAGAAGTGGGGACAAATACTGTACCTGGGAATGGAAGCACAAGTGAATCTCTTACAACTACCCCAATTATTCAAATGCCTGTATGAGATTCCTGCCATGCTTTATTGGTATTCCAAAGCCCTTATACCCTGTGTGTTACTTATTTATCATCCTTCTCTCTTCACTAGACTATGTATATATTATATATTTTATATACATGATCCTTGAATGTAAGATTTTTGCTCACTGATGTGTATCCAATGCCTAGAATGGCAATTGGCACACAATAGATGTGTGGAGTGATCTTATGCAAACATCACAATGATATCGCCTTTTCTGTCACCAATTGACCAGAGACACTGAGCAGTCATTTGACCTGTCTAAGTCTCCTTTTTACCCTCTGTAAAAACCCTTCCTGCTCTGTGAGTTGATGGTTCTACCTTGAGTCTATTCCTCATCTGTTGGTGAATTCAGTAGCTCAGTGACATTATCAGGACACATAAGCCTCCTACTTTGCCTCTCTGCTATTCTCTGTACAATGGCTTGTCTGAAGACTGGCTCCTGTAAAGGTCCCAAGATGGCTGCCCCCGATCAACCAACATGAGAGGTAGAAAAGAAATATCCTTGCACTGGGTCCCTTTTTAGAAGCAAAATAAAACTTGTCTCATTCTGGGCCTGGCATGAAGGCCCAGGGGCTACTTAAGGCATGTACTTTCTTCTACCAATTGCAGAAGCACAAGAAAACTCCATCTGTACACTCAAACATTTCAAGCCTCTGCTGTGTCCTGTCTGCTAATATTCCATTGGCCAAAGCAAACTCCACAGCAAAGCCCAAAGTTAAGGAGAGGAAAATATGATTGCCTTATGGGGCCATGGCAAGGGTGTGTAATATATAATATATATAATATTACCACAGGGAGTGAAGAATTGGGGCCAAGAATTCAATCTACCAACCATGGTTATGTTAGATAAACCTTACAAAATTGCTCGCTTTTAGGCACAAAATGGTCAAATATTGACCATTTCATATGGTTTAGCCAAATACCACCAGTAGAACTAAGGCTTGAGCTAAGTCTTTTGACCATCAGCTAGTAGGACTCCCTGGATAGCAGCTCAAACAGTTGGTACAGCCTAAAAAGCAGATTCTGCTAAGCATAGGGGAAATGAAAACCATACATAATTGTTTGACATAGAAATAGCAGTTCGGTTCTCTTTAAGTAGAGTCATGCTCCGTTTGAATCAAGCACTCATCAGAGTTTAGGGATTGTGTGAAAATAAACCTTCAAAGCCGAATCCCATTAATATTTTTCCCTGGAGAATCAGAGGTATTATGGTCCCACAAGACGACTCTCTCTCTTACATGGAGCTTTAATTACATTTTGGGCTGTCCTATAAACCTTTTCTAGAAGTTTTCCCTGGCGATTCCCACTCCTATCCCCATGCAGACAGGCTTAGATGCTCCACCCTGCTTTCCCATAATACTCTGTATGTACCCGTAAAGTAGGACTTAACATGCTGTAACATAAATATCTAAGTACATATATTTCTGTCTTCAGATTGTGAGCTCCTTGAGTACAAAGGCTATGTCTTATTTATCTTTGCATCCTAAGTACCTAGTATGTGGTTGTTGTGTGCCATCAAGTTAATCCTAACCCATAGTGACCCTATATGACAGAGTAGAACTGCCTCATGTGGTTTCCTAGGCTGTAATCTTTACAGAGGCAAATCTGCTGCAAAAGACCTCTTTAAAGCAAAGATGTCACATTGAAGTCTAAGGTGCGCCTAACCCAAACCATGCTGTTTTCATTTGCCTCATATGCATGGGAAAACTGGACAATGAATAAAGAAGACTGAAGAAGAATTGATGCCGTTGAATTATGGTGTTGGTGAAGAATATCAAGTATACCATGGACTGCCAAAAGAACGAACAAATCTGTCTTGGAAAAGATGCAACCAGAATGCTCCTTAGAAGCAAGGATGGCAAGACTATGTCTCACATATTGGACATGTTATCAGGAGGGACCAGTCCCCGGAGAAGGACATCATGCTTGGTAAAGTGGAGGGTCAGCAGAAAAGAGGAAGCCCCTCAATGAGATGGATTGACACAGTGGCTACAACAATGGGCTCAAGCATGACAACAATGGTGAGGGTGGCACAGGACCAGGCAGTGTTTTGTTTTGTTGTACATGGGGTCACTGTGAGTCAGAGCCAATTCAACCGCAACTAACAACAACAATATAATTTGTAGGAGTTAATTGTAAGGACTTCAGATCAAATGGACCTTGTTTTAGTTTTGGCTCAACCTCTACTTAGATTATTTCAGTTCTAATGTACCTGACCCAAGCCATGCTGTTTTCAGTTGCCTCATATGCATGCAAAAGCTGGATGATGAATAAGGAACACCAAAGAAGAATTGAAGCCTTTGAATTGTGGTGTTGAAGAAGAACGTTGAATACACCACGGACTGCCAAAAGAATGAACAAATCTGTCTTGGAAGAAGTATAACCAGAATGCTCCTTAGAAGCAAGGATGGCGAGACTATGTCTCACATACTTTGGGCACGTTATCAGGAGGGATCTGTCCCTGGAGAACAGCATCATGCTTGGTAAGAGGGTCAACAAAAAGGAGGAAGACCCTCAAAAAGATGGACTAACACAGTGGCTACAACAATGACTCAAGCATAACGATTGTGGGGATGGCACAGGACTAGGCAATGTTTCCTTCTGTTGTACATAGGGTCAGTATGAGTTGGAACCCACTCAGTGGTACCTAACAACAACAAACTTTATGGGAGCAGATTGCCAGGTCTTTTCTCCCTTGGAGTGACTGGTGGGTTTGAAACTCTACCTTTCAGTTAGCAGCTGAGCACTTAACCATTGTGCCACCAGGGCTCCTTTGTACCTAGCATAATGTTTGGAAATTCATAGGGACTAAGAAATATTTGAGTTCCTGGTTGGTGCAAGGGTTAACACACTCCGCTGGAGATTCAAGTCCACCCAGAGACTCCTTAGAAGAAAAGCCTGGCAACTACTTCCAAAAAATCAGCCATTGAAAAAGCTGTGGAGCAAAGTTCTGCTCTGGCACACATGGGGTCACCGTGAGTTGGGGGCGACTCAACAGCAACCAGCTGTTACTTTTCTGGGAACTGTTTACACTCTGAGATTACACACTGGCGTAAAGAACCAATTCCTATACTTCAAGGGCTGGATGAATACGTTTCCTTACTGAGAAAGGAAACGGAAGAAGAGTATGGGCAGGGCTGCATCCCCAGAGAATTCTAGAAGAGCCCGCTTCCACCCTGCACACACTACCACTTATAAAAAACAATGAATGGTGAAGGCCTCTGTGATTGAGCTGGAACTACAACTGTGTATGAGCTAAGCACCTGGCGGCCTTTAACAATATCCATTCCACCTTAGCCTGGCCTGGGGTGAGCCTATCATTTTCTCACCACCTTCAAACTGAGTTTCTTCCCAGGTCTATTGACCTGTGCTATGGATTGAATTGCATCCCCCCAAAATATGTGTTGTAAATCCTAAACTCTATGCCTGGGGTTATAATCCCATTTGAGAATAGATTGTCTGTTATGTTAATGAGACAGAATTAGTATAGGGCGTATCTTGAGTCAAACTTTTTTGAGATATGAAAGAGATTAAACGAGCAAGCGAGAGAAGCAGAGATGGGGGAAGGGAGATTCCAAGCCACATGAACATCGCCCAGGAGCAGAAGCTCAAAGAGACAAGGACCTTCCTACAAAGCTGACAGAGACAGAAAAAGCCTTCCCCTATAGTTAGCCCCCTGAATTCAGACTTCTAGCCTCCTAAACTGTGAGAAAATGCATTTCTGTTTGTTAAAGCCACCCATGGTAGTATTTCTGATATAGCAGTACTAGATAACTATGACAGCCTGCTTCAGAGTAAAACAGTGAGAATGATCCCTCACTCACCGCAGACCAGGCTAAGGTGTAATAGATACTCGTAAGGGCCGCCAGGTGCTCAGTTCATACATCCATGCTTTTTACTGTGAGACTATGTCTTCTGTGCATGGAGCATCTCTACTGAGAAAATTTTGAGGCTAAAAGATTCTCCTTTTTCACTGGCATTCATTAAGTTTTTCCTCATTTCACACCAATTTAATTGAGCACCTACTATGGTAAGTGATACACATACTATTTCACTTAATCCTTGCAACTACCCTGTGAGGGAGGTATTCTGTTTATCCACAGAGTACAAACAAGAAAACTGAGGTTCAGAGAAACGGTGGTTTTCTCACAGTCACACAGCTACCAAGTAGCAGATCTCACATGGGAAGCCAGGATTCCTGACTCCAAGCCCATCACACTTACCCTGGACCCACAGCTACCTCAGTTAAAAAAAAAAAAAAAAAGGCAAAATAGAAATCCACTGAAACCTAAAGCAAGCAGAACTGTATCTGGGAAAGAATTTGATTCTGGAAGCTTCTGCGCTGTGTTATTGTAATGATGACAGAGAGCACTCACTGTTAAACCACTGGGAACTCTTAAAATAAAAATGTGTATGCTTCACTGATAAAAGCCAGTCCTTATTGACTTAGCAAACACTTCATCCCTTTTGTCAGCAGCCATTCATTCATTCAACAAGTATTTTTTGTGTTTGTTTTTTTAAATAATTTATTTTATTATATTATTCATTGTTAAAAATATACGCAACAGAACGTACACCAATTCAGCAATTTCTACATGTACAATTCATTGACATTAACAAATATGTATTGAGTGCGTATTAGATGCCAAGCACTTAAGTGCTGTGGACAGACTGCCAAGGTTCCTACTTTTGTGAAACTTATAGAGAAGGAGGCAGACAATACGCAGAAAAACAAATAAACAGGATCATTTCAAAGTTGTAAAACTGCACGAAAATACATAAACAAGGTGATAGGATAAACCAAAAGACAAAAAACCTGCTGCTGTTGAGTTGATTCTGACTCATAGCGACCCTATAGGACAGAGGAGAACTGCCCCATGGAGTATCCTTTCGGTTAGCAGCCATAGCCCTTAACCACTACACCGCCAGGGTGATAGGATACAAAGTGATAAAGCGGGAAAGTGAAAGAGAGTTTGGATAACGTGAGGTCTCTCTTGACATTTAAACTGAAACTTAAATTCGAGAAGTCCCAGCCGTGTGAGGTCTGGTGGACGTGCATCTGGGCACGTAGGAGAGCAAATGCGGAGAACCTGAGGTTGAAAGAATTGATACGTTCTAAGGAAATCAGGGTGTCAGACTGGGGGGACCATGAAAACCAGTCACGGAGAGTAGAGAAAGATGTAGTCAGAGAGGCAGGCAGGCACCAGATCATATAACAATAATGTGTTGTTAGTTGCCGTTGAGCAGGCTCCAACCCACGGCGACCTTATGTAGAAGATAATGTCACCTGGTCCTGCACCATCTTCAGGATCATTGCTACGTTTGAGTCCACCATTGTGGTGCTTTGTCAGCCCATCTCACTGACAGTTTCCCTTGTTTTCACTGGTCCTCTACTTTACCAAACATGACGTCCTTTTCTAGCAGTTGGTCTTCCCTGATGATGTGTCCAAAGTAATCATGCCAAAGTCTCACTGTTCTCGCTTCTAAGATATATTCTGGTTGCATTGTTTCTAAGGCTGATTTGTTCATTTTCTGGGCAGCCCACGGTATAGTCACTATTCTTTGCCAACACCACACTTTGAACGCATCACTTCTTCTGTCTTCTTCTTTCCAAAACAATAATAGTTAATGTTTATTGCGCACTTACTATGTGTCAGATACTATTCCAAGTATTTTATCTGTAGTTGGTCATTTGACCCTCACAACAATCCTGTCAACTAAATATTATTATTAATCCCACTTTGCAGATGAGAAAACTGGGCTCAGCTTATGTAACTTTCTCAAGGTGACCCAATTGCTAAGAGGTAGAGCTTAGATTTTAACCTAGGTAATCTGGCTCCAGGGTCTGGTTTCATAACCATTTTGCTAGACAGCCATCCTGTGATTAGCAGTTAAATTTTATCCTAAAAGCAATAAAATGTCATCGATGGTCTTTAAGCAGGGGGCTGGTAAAAAGGACCTGTTAATGTTTTGAGATGAGCACACAGGCTGCTTTGTGGTGAACAGATTGGAACAGCTCAACAGGGAAGGCAGGGAGATACCAGCTGGTGGACATTTTGAATTTCCAAGAGAGAGGTAATGGAGGTAGAGGTGAGGAGAGGGAGAAATAGACATCTTTGGGATACCATTTCAAAGTAGAACTATAGAAGCTTGTTGACAACTTGCATGTGGGGATGACAGCAAGCGAGGAACTACAGCTCACTTCCAGGCTTTTGGCTTGAGCACTTTGTTGGAGGGAGAACTACTGAGCTGGGGAAGAACAGGGTACACAGGGGATCTTTGTTGGGTATTTAAGTATTTAACATCCATTTCCTTTATAGCACCCCTATTCCTTTGCTAGGAACACCTCTTTCTTAGGAGTTATGGTCAAGCCAAGAGGCAGCACAAGACTAAGGTAGGATAGTTGGGTGCCTCTCCCTGGAAAGTGAATCTTGAGAAGAGGAATAAATTCAGGGGCAGAACCCCAAAAAGTTTGTTTCTTTAGAAGACAGTCATTGTGCTCCTTAGTTCACTAGCTGAGGACTCCAGCCTCCCATCAAGTCTGAGTACCAAAGCCTTCCAGTACATCCCCTTCTGCCTAAATTAGCAAGTGCCACAGGGACCCCATGAAGTTTCAGAGCTGACTCCTGTTGCCTTTAGCCAAAGAAAGAACACATTGTGGATAGGGTTAGGTATAGGATGCTCAGAACCAAGGAATGCATTTGGAATGGGTTGAGTTTTAAATGCCTGGGAGATATGTCAAGGAGGCCATTAGAGTTATAGAGATATAGATGAAGATGTAGCTGTAGCTATAGCTATAGATATGCTTGGAATTCAGGAGTGAGGTGTTGACTGGAGAGAAATAAATCTGGGAGTCTTCCACACGTAGATGATATAGCCCAGGATCATGTTGCATGTCTTTTGCTAAAAATTTCCTGATTTTCTTTTGGGAAAATATTCCTTCTTCATGGCTAGCTATCTTGATAGAGCTATTAATCAGAGTGCCAAACCCTCTCCTGGCCCAGTAGTAAGCAGGGGTCTAATGCCTGGACAGTCAGCATAGGCCATCCACTTGATCACGGTGATTGTTCAGAGATGTGCAAATGACCCAGGCCATTTCAGTAAGAATTAGCCAAAAGGCTTCTGATGGAACCACCAAGAGACAGGGGCTCTCTTTCCATCAGTTTTGCTAAATTGGTAAAATGCAGGCTTGGAGCTACCGAGGCCTTTTTTCTTTTTTACAACTTGAAGGCCATAACCTGATGAGAATGAGGCCAACACAGTAGAAAACAAACTCAAGTGACACACAGAAAGAGGCAACATGCTGATGCAGCATTTGAGGCCCTTCGTGCTGTCATTTCTGAAGCTAACTGCAGACAGTTGAGTTCAGTTTCTGTTACTTGCAACCAAATAGGTTCTGACAAGCTGTGTTGTTTGCCATTAGCTACCTTGGAGTTGAGCCCTTACTCGTGGTGACCTCATGCACAATGGAACTAAATGCTGCCCAGTGCTGCACCATCCCCATCATTGGTTCTGCATCAGACAGTTGTGATTCACAGGGCTTTTATTGGCTGATTTTTGGAACTAGATTGCCAGGCCTTTCTTCCTAGTCCATCTGAGTCTGTAAACCTCTGCAGAATCCTGTTCAGCATCATAGCGACATGCAAGCCTCCGTGGACAGACAGGTGGTGGCTGTGTATGAGGGAGTCAAACCCAAGTCTCCCACATGGAAAGCAAGAATCCAATCACTGAACCACTAACACCCCCTTTCCTGACAAGTAGAAGCAATTTTTAAAGCCCTGTACCTGAATGAGATCACACAGGAGAAGAGTGTAGATAGAGAAGACTGAGCCATAAAGGGCTGTAATATTTAAAGATCCAGGAAAGAGGGAGAAGTCAGCATTTTGGTTAAATGGAGCCAGAAAAAAACTAAATAAATAAACTCATTGTACTGCAAAAAGAAAATCTGTTGGCAGAATATTGGTAAATCATTTTAACTGGGTGATGGGTACGTAGGGGGCCTTCTGTTTGAAAATTTCCAGGTTAAAAAACCTGCTTATGGCTTAGTGTTGCCAAGTCATTCTTCCTTTCAAAGGACAGCACCTCATGGCTGGAGAGCACTGTGGCTGCTGAGTCATGCAATCCCAGATAGCTACAACTACCTGCCTTTTCCTGGCACCCAGCATCCTGAGGTAGCAGGACTCAGTGGTTTTGGCGGAGGCAAGTCAGACATGTGCAAACTGTTTGTAAATATGCACAAGCCCTCTGGCTTGACTGCTTAAAGGCACGGGGCGGGGGGCGGGGGGAGCTTTGACTCCATCTCTGTGGGCGCCTGAATTCACTTTAGATGAGGCAGATTGGAGTCTGCCAACCAGACCTTCCCATTCCTAATAATAGCAGACTGGCAGCCTTGGCTTCAAAAGGGATTGTTCCAGTTCCCATGTCAACAGCAGGCTCTGCACCAAACTGACAATTCGAGCAAATTGCACAGAATTACGAGTGGTGGAATGATGAATACTACCCAATAGGGAGTGTTGAGACAACCGAATGGTGGCTCTGGAGTAAGTGCCAGGAACACATTCTCAGGGACGTGAGTGGAGTAATCATAGTAATGAACAAATGGAAAGGACTGCAGAAACAGATAACAAAGATTTTACAGTTAGAAGGAAAGATTTGCTTTTTCAACGAGACTCAAGGAAGACAAAAGGAAACTCATTTGCAACACAGGAAAGAAAATGTGATTCCAAGTCTTCTTACTCTGAGTAGTATATTCTGAAAAGTAGTTGGAGCCATCCAGCTGAACCATGATTTGAATAACTACCATCATGGACTTTGTGGAAACAAGACTGGTTTTGCTAGACAGTGTAATGAAGTGGGTAAGTGGTTAGGCTTGCTTCCTTAATATTTCTGTACCTCAGTTTCCTCACTTGTAAAATGAAGATGACAATTATATCCTCCTTAGAGAACTGTTTTACTATTCAGTGAGTTAAAACAGACAAAACTTAGAACACTGCCTGGCATGTAAGGACGCCATATGCTTTTTAAAAAAATTTTTTTGGTGAAAATATACACAACAAAACCTTTCAACCATTTCTACACATACAGTTCATTGACTATGGTTACGTTCTTCACATGGTGTCACCATTCTCACTAGCTCTGCCCCTACTGTTTACCATTTGTCTTAGTCATCTAGAGCTGTTATAACAGAAATACCACAAGTGGATGACTTTAACAAAAAGAAGTTTATTTTCTTAGTCTAGTAGGCCAAAAGTTCAAATTCAGGGCGTCAGCTCCAGAGGGAGACTTTCTCTCTCTGTCCTTTCTGGAGGAAGGTCCTTGTCCTCCATCTTCCCATGGTCTGGGAACATCTCAGTTCAGGAACCTCAGGTCCAAAAAACAGGATCTGCTCCCAGCACTGCTTTCTTGGTGGTATGAGGTCAGCCACTCTCTGCTAACTTCCCTTTCCTTTTGTCTCTTGAGAGATAAAAGGTGGTGCAGGCCACATCCTGGGGAAACTCCCTTTTACATTGGATCAGGGATGTGACCTGGTAAGGGTGTTATAATGCCACCGTAATCCTCTTTAACATAAAATTACAATCACAAAATGGAGAACAACCACAGAATACTGGGAATAATGGCCTAACCAAGTTAATACACACATTTTTGGGGGGACATAATTCAATCCATGACACCATTGTTAACTTATACTCTCTGCTCCTTAAAGTTCTCATCTGTGGTTTAGAGTTACTGTTGTCATTTCAGTCTCATATAGGTAATTCTTCAATAGAGCACAATGCTCGAGACAGACATTATTTATTGAGCTAAATTGTTGTTAAATTAAAGAGGACTTCATGGGATAGTTTCTGTTCAAGGTACAAAAGTTGTTTCCAGGCAATAGATTCAGGGGTCCCTCCAGTCTCAATGTGTCCGGTAAGTTTGGTTTCCAATAAGAATTTGAAGTTCTGTTCCTCAATTTTCCTCCTTTTGATGAAGATCCATCTACTAGGACTCCATAAGCCTTTATCAGCAGTGTTATAAAACCAAAGATGCTAGTACCTCTAGAAAGTTTCCCTGGTTTTCCCCACACTTGAGATGTCCATCATTTCCTCCTTATCTACATCTCCTATGATGTTGGATTCTTTCCATTTGCTCCTCTAGATCCACTCTTTTCCTCTGCCCCCTGCTCTGTGCTTGTGGACCCTGACCCACAGCAACCTGCTCCCTTGCCCTCTGGCTTCCAGTTGTGTTGGGCTAATGGGACAGGCGAGCGCCACTACGAAATTGGAGGAAGGAAAAAGAGTGAAGTCATTTTTCCTTATGTGCCTTTCCTGTGAGGTCACTGTGGACTGACTAAGCCCCTCCACCAAAGTCACAGGTCCTGTTGAGCAGGTCTCTCCACCATGCTCTCTATTTCCCCATGTTCTGGTAACGAATGGCTCCTTCCCACTGTCCCTTTGGGTTTGTTATTGTTAGTTGCCTTGAGATGACTCTGACTCATGGCAACCTCATGTATAATAGAACCAAATGTCGCCAAGCCCTGTGCCATTTCATGATCATTGCTATGCTATGCTGTGCTATGTCTGAGTCCATTGTGTCAGTTCATCTCATTGAGGCTTTTCCTTGTTTTTGTTGACCTTTTACCACCTTTGGGTTTAGAAGTGTTAATGGTGCCTGTCTTCATTATCTAGTGCTGCCATAATGGAAATATCACAAGTGAGTGGCTTTACAGAACAGAAATTTACTTTCTCACAGTTCTGGCTAAAAGTTCAAATCAAGGTTTTGGCCGTGTCAATTCGTTTCTTGTCAGTAACCCCAGACATTCCTTGGTTCCTTGACTTTCAGATGATCTTTACATGGCTTCTATCCTCCCCAGCTTGTGCTTGCCTTTGTGCCTGATTTGATCTTTTTATAACTCAGAAGTGAGCACGTTTAGGGCACACCCTACACTGATGTGTCCTCATCTGATTGACTGATCTATTGACCGATTACATTTAAATCAGAATACATTGTGGAGGGTGATTATATTACATTACATTATATCCACGGTATGGGGTTAGGATCACAGCACATATTTTGGGGGAACATAATTCAATCCATAACAGTGCCCCACAATTACTAACCCAAGAATGCTGCACCACTATCCCTTGTGGTTTCTTTTGATTTTCCTACAATCTGTCTAGACCTTTATAAATAGTCTTTCTTTTAAATTATTCTCTAATTTCTCAATTTTAGTGCGCCGTCTACTTCTGCTTGGATCCTGACTGAAACCTAGAAAGTCAAATAAGTCCAGGGATAAAACAGAAGAAACTGAACTTTTATTCTAACTGGAAGGCAGAATAGCGAAGTGGTCAGGAACATAGACTGGATTCAGAGAGTCCTGGATGGGAATCCTGGTTTCACCTCTTAACTAAGTGAGTTAACTTGGACAAAGTACTTAAACTCTCCGGGCTTCTCTTCCTTCTATTGTAAAATAAAGATATTGAACTCTTGCAAATAGCGCCAGAAAATTGAGTCAGTCAGGGAGGTATCACCTTGAAGTGTCTTAGCAGTATTTCAGAAAAAGGGAAGTCACAGGACTTTGAGTTCTGGGTAAGAATCCTTGGTGGTGCAACAGTTAAGCACTTGTCTGCTAACCAAAAAGTTAGTGGTCTAAACCCACAAGTGCCTCCTCGAGAGAAAGACATGGAGATCTGCTTCTGTAAAGATTACAGCCTAGAAAACCTATAGGGCAGTTCTGCTCTGTCCTATAGGGTACCTATGAGTCCAAATCGACTTGACAGCCCACAATGACACCAAAAGGGTCTGGGTTGAAGTGACTTAAGGAGTCTTTGAAGGAGGGACCTAACTGGATTGGATTAAGATTATGACATAATAGTTTAGAATTGGTGGACACAGTGAGGTGATGGGCTTAAAGCAAGTCTTGATGGGTAGACTGTGGTTTGATGAGTAAGTACTTTGCCCAGGGTGAGAATAGTGTTATCTCAAATAAAATAATCTGCAGGAATTTTCTAAATCAAACAGAGAAGTTATTTATTGGGTTACAGTCTTATTTTCCCATACATAGTTTCCGTGGAACAAAACAACTAAGTCATATTGTCACAGGTGGTCTCAGTTCTAAGTCCAAATAAGTATATCATGTTCTTGGAAATGGCCACAGTTCTCAAGATAATAATATCTGCTGCTTGTGCTTGTTGTAAGGTTTAAATGAGATCTCAGTTCTAGAGTGTCTGCCACATAGCCAGGACTCAATAAGCAGTAATGTATTAATATTATCCATTTTAATTTATTTTGAAAGATAAGTGCAGCTAGAAAATTTTGATACCCCTCAAATTTTTTTTATTGCTTTTTATTAAGTAATAAGCAAAATAAATGGATTTCAGCTTTCTAGTAATTCAGGAACTACTAAACTATTGAGGTTGTTGGTAGAATGTACACTTCCAGAAAGAAGAGGAAAAGGGGGAAAAATTAAGGGTTCCTTTCCTTTGCCAGGACGCTAGCTCGCTGTTCATTGCTTTTTACACATTCCTCCAAGGACCCTTCAGTATTGAATACAAGATGAACATCACCAGGAAGTAGACAACTCTTTCAAACGCAGAGGGGTCTTGCTGGATGGTTGATCCTATGGAAATGCAATCCTTTGTGGAGATTCAGGAGTGACTGTTTATTCACCATGAGTATTCTCAGATGGATGAGTATAATTTTCTAGTAAGGGGAAGCTACATCTCTTCAGCCTGTGGACATAAAACTCAGAGGAATTCCATGAGTGTTTGTCTGCACTGACTACAGAATCTAGAGACAGCAGGGAGTCTCGTCCTGAGGAACAGAAGATAAAATGGCCAGGGATGCCTGTCTGACTCCAAAGGCAGTGTTCAAATATTCTGTGGCCCCCCCTTCCTCTCTCCACTGAACCCTGGAGTGTATTCTAAAGACAGGAGGGGCTACCCTGTTCTGCCTCTAGCATTTTACTCCAGGGTGTCTGAAATTCTCTCACTGAATTTCTCCATCTCTGAAAGAGAGAGAATAAAATGTGCACATGTTCTTAACTGCTCTGATATGTCGTGAAAAGAAATAAAACAATCCAAATTCTTTACAAGAAAACTCTTCATAATCCCAAGATATCATTTTTTAAAAAAGAGAAGAAAAACAGTTGCTATGAAGTCAATTCCAACGCATGCCAGCAACCCCATGTGTGTCAGAGTAGAACTGCGCACCATAGGGTTTTCAATGGCTGATTTTTTGAAAGTTGATTGCCAGGCCTTTCTTTCAAGGCACCTCTGGGTAGACTGGAACTTCCAACCTTTCAGTTAGCCGTTATGTACATTAGCCATTTGCACTCCCCAGGGACTCTAAGATATCATTATTGTGAAGGCAAGTCTATAATGCAATAGGAGACTTCACTAGGTCAGACTAACGGAAGAAATGCTGAGCTAGATGAACAAAAATGCAACATACAGACTGTATGTTTTTGGTTGTTTGTATTGTTTCGTTTTAATGCAATGACACATAATTTCCAAACTTGCTATGATCTCTGGAACCAGGTAGTAGACTGCTGTTGGTTGTCAGTAAGTCAGTTTAGACTCATGGCAACCCCATGAGTGCAGACAAGAACTGCTTCATAGTGTTTTCAAGGCCGTGACCTTTCAGAAGCAGATCACCAGACCTGTCTTCCAAAGCACCTCAGGGTGGGTTAACCATTTTTGCCACCCAGGGACTCTGGCTAGTGACTAGACAGGATGATATATAACTGACATCAGTTATTTATAAGCTTAATTACTCGGAATATCTGCCTTATACTGCTATTTGCATGATTAATTTGCTCACTTTCTTAAAAGGATTTCCTAAGCAAATGTGACTTCATTTTAATGTCAAATATTGGCATATTCTGGCTTAATAACTGAGTGCCAAAGAGCCAGGCTCCAGGGCTTTGTTATTTGGGTTTGCACCCCTGCTCTAGCATTTTCTGCCTGTGCATTTTTAGCCAGATTATTTCACCCGCTGCACCTCAGTTTCCCCAATGATAAAATAAAAATAATAACCACAGCTACCTCACCAGCTAGTTGGGAGGATTAATGAGTTAATCATATGAAGTAATTTAAGAACCTGCTGTATAGTAAGTGCTTCTTCATACATTTTAGCTCTTATTTATTTATTTTCCTTGAAACTACCTGCAGGTATTTTACTGTGATATTTATAGTAGCATTGTCCTATCGGGATCAAAACTCTGTGGAAGAATCCTGCAGTGTTTTTAGTTTGAATTCGTATCCTTTCTGAAAACACTGTTGGGCAAGAAATTCGGAAGCCTGGGACAGATGTTCAGCTCAGGCATCAACTGTGTGATCTTGAGCAAGTCCTTTCATGTCTCTGAATCTGTTTCCTCAAGAAAAATAAAGGGAGTGGACTGACTGCATGAGCTCAAAATAACGTAGGGGGCTGGAAAGAACCTTGGAGAAGGAGTCCAAAGTTCAAGTTCTAACTCTAGATCTTTTTGGAGATAAAATTCACAGCAAGTTGTATAACCTCTTGAAACCTCGGTTTCCACATCTGGAAAACGGGCAGGGTAGTATCAGAGATGCTCCTCTTCCAGATTTGTGTGAACATAAAATTAGATAATGAAGAAAGCACTTTATAAATAAGAGTTTGTCTGCTAACCAAAAGGTCGGCAGCTTGAATCCACCAGCTGCTCCTTGGAAACCCTAGGGAGCAGTTTTACTCTGTCCTATAGTGTTGCTGGTGGCATAGTGGTTAAGAGCTACGGTCGCTAACCAAAAAGTCAGCAGTTCAAATCCAAGTGCTCCTTGGAGGCCTTATGGGGCAGCTCTACTCTATTTTTTGGGCTACTCTATCCTATAGGGTCATTATGAGTAGGAATTGACTCGACCGCAACGAGTTTGGTTTGGTTGGTTTATAGGGTTGCTATGAGTCAGAATTGACTCCAGAGCAATGGGTCTGGTTTTTGGTTTAAGTAAATGTAAGGTAATACTAATAAAATTCTATTCTAATTCTTATTCTAAATCTTATTATTTTCTTAAAATTTTTTTACAACTCTTCGTTACTTCCCATAGGTATAATTCTGTGGATTGGAACCACCCTTTAAGCAAAGTTAAAAATGTGGTTTTTGGCAATCAGACTATCTACTGTAAACATTGTCTTCCCTTGGGTAAGGTAACAGCTATAAATTCTCAGTTTACCCAAGTCATTGCATGAGCATAGCTCTGTGTGAGTCAAGAACTCTAAGAACTAAAAAAGAAATCTAAGAGTTATCTATTTGTCCATTTCCTTTTCTTTGTGAAAATATCTCTGCAGCTATAACCTAAGAAACAACTTGCCTCTCTCTTGGGGCCTTTTAATATTTCAAAGGGGCTGTTGTAGGGGAAAAGGAGAAGACTATCTTTATTTTAAAAAGGGCTTATGCATATAGCCTACACTCACACACACCATCCACGCACATAGACACGAACATCAACACAAACCCTATGCTCCAGCCAGAAAAGCATTTTCCTGTCAAATATTTTCCTGCCACTAAGCTCTTGTTCATGCTGTCCCCACCACATGGAATTCCCATTCCTTCAATTTCTACCTGTCCAATCATGCCTGTAATTCTGGGCTTTGCTAAAATCTTCAATGATTTTCATTGAATGGCATCTTTGCCCTATCAAGAATATTGAAGGCAGATACTATGCTCAGATTTTACAGATGAGGAAACTGACAGATGAGAGATTAAATGACTTGGTCAAGATCACCTTTAGGAATTTTCAGAAAAGTTCCTCTTCTGTTAATTGCCATCAGGTTGACTCTGATTCTTGGCGGCCTTATGTATAAGAGAATGAAACAGTGCCTGTCCTCTACCATCTTCACGATCATTGGTATGCTTGAGTCTATTGTGGCTATTGTGATAATCCATCTCATTGAGGGTTTTCTTTGTTTTCACTGACCCCAGTATCTTCTCAGATCATCCCCACCTGAAATAATCTACACCCATCCAGATCTACTTCTCCTATAACACATATATAACATCATATGTTGCCTTTCAACCTTGCAAATAAGTATCTCCTTCCCCCAAAAGTAGGTCCCATCAAGCAGAAACCATCTTATTTTCCAAATCCCTTGTGGCTTTTAGTGCCATGCATGCACCCAGGTATTGCTAAATGTGTATTTGTTGAATCGAAGTGGAGTATCCCAAGGATATTTTCTGCTACCTTCCTATGAACGAATTTAGTTTTGTATGAGTTCACCTTGATTTTCACCTAAAGATGTTGTTCTGGAAGTACCAAAAGCAACACAGTATAAAAGCCAGGGATGGCTAAGATCCAAGGTCTAGCCCTGCCTTCAGCTAGCCCTCAATTCTCAAATGCAGAACTGTCATTGGAAAGAGCAGGAATGATGGAAAATCCTTTCCAGACAACTTTGGGGACTGACCTGTCCTTGGCACATCCTGAGTTAACCGTGGTCTGAAAGCCCAAGGCCATTTGCAGCATGATTTTAATGGTTGTCATTACGCCTGCCATTACCACCACTCAATAAAGTTATCACTGGCTCAGTGTGATTATCCCACAGTTGTGCAGGACCGCCAGACTCCAGTGTGCAATAGAGCAGATGGTCTTTGCCAACAGCATTATTTCATCAAAGGAGAATAAAAATCACAGTAGCACCCAGCTTTTCACAGTAGGTAATAGCTTTCGGCAAATCACAGCTTCAGCTCAGCGTGGGTCTTTCAAAAATGCAGCCCCAATTTTTCCACAATGCACATCATAAAAGAGAAAATGGAACACATGCTGAACGAGATTTCCAGAACAATATGAAAACCCTATAATTAGGCAGCAATAGTTAAAATTATATTACCCTGTAAGAGCAAAGCGTAGTAACAAGTTAATGCAATTACTAATCCAGCTTTTCTAGAGATAGAAGCGAACAGTGCAATTAAGTCCTTAGACTTTATTTTTGCAGGGGCCTGATGAAAGGGAAACACATGAACTGGATCCCCTTCTTCCCTCCCCTGACTCTGCTGTGCCATCAGCGATAGGTTTCCCACCTCCTCTCCAATCTCATCCAAAAATATAATAGGCTACCAGCTGTGAAATGGATTGTGCCCTACAAATTTTCACCTGGAATAGAAACTATTTTGACAAAGGTTATCAAGAATTTCACATTACTGCCCAGCAGCCACACATAACTTCCTACTCCCTCATTAATTTGCACATTCCATTTAACAAAAGATTGGCCATACATTGATTTGTAAATGTCTGCACGTACTATGGATTGATTTTGACTTGTCTTCGAATGTACACGGCACCAGCCTAACTTGCTGTCTTTACCTGCAACCCCTCTCCTGTGTAAACCCAAGCCACTCCAGACAAATGTTCTACCTATGAGCTCCCAAACACAGTTTTTGCTTTCTGATCACTACATCTTTATGCATGTCATTCACTTTGCTCGCAGCAGTATTTCAGAGTGGACACCAAATGATGGCGATTTCCCACAACTGTCCACATTGGAGACCACTGGTCTGATATAGTGACTGGCAGTTCCTTACGGCAAAGGGGACATATGACAGAGTGGCTCAGCTGTTTGATGCTAAGAAAAATCAAACTCATCTATCTGCATGTAATTATAACACTTAGTATCCCGCGGTACAGAGCCGAAACAGTCACTTATCGGACATGCATTATTACAAACGAACAAGTAAATTCAGTCAGTGGTTAGCCAGTTCTGAACACAAGACAGTGGCCTCTGAGTAATTGTGTTGATCAATCTAGAATCACACATTTCTGATTCAGCAGAGGTATTAGATGAGATGAGCCAAAATTGTGTGAATGGGGCACAAATTTAGAAAACAGTTAATTTAGATACACATTTAACACATTAACCTGTATTTTACTCAGTCTAAGATGTCATTGATTATAGGACACACTATGTATATCTTAGAAGAAATACAACACAACCAGAATGTTCCTTGGAAGTGAGGCTGGCAAGATTTCAACTCACTGGGACACATCATCAGGAAGGGCCAATTGCTAGAAAAAAACATCATGTTTGGTCAAGTAGAGTGTCAGCAAAAATGAGAGAAACCCTCAATGAGATGGATTGGCACAATAGCCACAACAATGGGCTCAAACATGCCAACAGTCATGAAGATGGCTTAGGACCAGGCAATGCTTCGTTCTACTGCACGTAAGGTCACCAGAGGCAACTAACCACAGCATTATTTTATTTGCCATTAAGGAAAAAGCAATTAAACCATGATGCTGTGCTTTCTTATGAGAAATTTTCATTTTATGTTTGTGATGGTTAATGTTATGTGTCAACTTGGCTAGGCCATGATTCTCAGGGGTTTGGCAGATGTTATGTAATCATCTTCCATTTTGTGATCTCATGTGAGCAGCCAATCAGTTGGAAGAGGAGTTTCCTTGGGAATGTGGCCTACATCCAATATATACAGATGTTCTGGGAAAGCTTGCTCTCTCTCTCGATCCTGCATTAGTCTCATGGTCTGTCCTCCAGTTCTTGGAGAAGCCTTCAGCCAGCCACCTGACCTCCAGATTTTGGATTCGCCAGCTCCCACAGCCCCATGAGCCAGCAGCCTGATGCCTGACCTGCAGATTTTGGGTTCCTCAGCCCCTGCAACCACGTGAGTCAGGAGAAGACTCTAGCCTGATGCCTGACCCATGGATTTGGAACTTGCCAGCTTCCACAATTGTGTGAGCCATTTCCTTGAAATAAATCTCTTGTTGGGTATATACATTTATAGGAGTCCTGGTGGTGCAGTGGTTAAGAGCTACGTCTGCTAATGAAAAGGTCAGCAGTTCAAATTCACCAGCCACTCCTTGGAAACCATGTGGGGCAGTTCTACTCTGTCCTATAAAATCGCCATGAGTTGGAATAGGCTCAATGGTAATGGGTTTGATTTGGGTTATATATATCTATATACATGCTTCTTTGGTTTTGCTTCTCTAGAGAACCCAGCTGAAGACAATGTTATTTTAAATTCATGTGATATAAAGTATGTATTTATTTAAACAACACGGGACAACAGTATAAATAGCTATGCCCACATTTTCTCATGCACAAGCAATGACATTGTTGTGAATTGCCACTTGGCTAACAGTGACTTTGACATTATCAATTGTAAAATGGGCACTTTAGAATTGATGATATACGGTATCTGTATGCATCAGATAAGGGGCCCTGGTGGCTCAACAGTCAAGCACTCAGCTGCTAACTAAAAGGTCAGCAGTTCAAACCCACCAGTGGCTCTGCTCCTGGAAAGATCATAGCCAATGAAACCTTCCAGGGCGGTTCTACTCTGTCACGAGTCACAATTGATTTAATGGCATCTGATACAGTGGCTGCAACAATGGGCTCAAACATAGCAATGATTGTGAGGATGGCGCAGTGCCCAGCAGTGTTTCCTTCTGTTGTACATAGGGTTGCTATGAGTCGAAACTGGCTCGACGGCACCTAACAACAACAACATTCATCAGATGAGAAACATGTGTTCAATAGCCTCTCTTCTCTAGACACAAACTCCAGCCACAAATATCCTTGCATCCTTGGAATCCTTGGAGTCTTCCTCTCCTCTCATCTCCCCTTTCCTGTCCTCCATGCTGGTCCTCCCAGGGCTGGCTGCACAGCCAACAGCCTTGCAACGGGTTCCTCCAAACCAAAGAAACCAAACCCATTGCCAGCGAGTCAATGCTGACTCATATCGACCCTACAGGACAGAGTAGAACTGCTCAATAGGGTTTCCAAGAAGCAGCTGGTGGATTCAAATTGCTGATCTTTTAGTTGTCAGCCAATCTTTTAATCACTGTACCACCAGGGCTCAAGGGGCTCCTCAGTGACCTGCCATTAAGGCTTAAAGCCTTTTTTTAATATTTCCAAAACTCTCTAGCACTTGCTACTGTTGTTGCTACCTTGTTTCTGTTATTATTGGTATTTTAAAGTTTTTTTTTTTTCTCTACATCAAGAAGAGCTTCCAAAAATTGTTGTTGTTAGCTGCCATTCACTTGGTCTCCAATGCACGGTGACCCCATGCACAATAGAAGTCAGGTTGCTGTGATTCATAGGGTTTTCATTGACTGATTTTTTACAAGTAGATTGCCAGGCCTTTATTCCTAGTCTCTTTTAGTCTGGAAGCTCCACTGAAACCAGTTAAGCATCACAACAACATGCAAGCCATCACTGGCAGACAGGTGGTGGCTGCATTTGAAATGTCTTCATCAGAAATTGAACCCAGGTCTCCCGCACGGAAGGCAGGTACCCCTTTTCTCTCCCAGGAAGCTTTTAGAGGTCTGCAAGTGATTTGGGATAGAGAAGATGTGATCCAGGGCACCAGCTGGAAGACCACCCTCTACCCCTCACCCCGTCTTCTAGAAAGCTGTTCAATCAGCCTTTCTATTAGCTTGTCTTCCACCACACTCCCCCCACCACCACCTTACAGCTATATAAAAAAAAAACCCACTGCCGTTGAGTCGATTCCGACTCATAGCAACCCTACAGGACAGAGTAAAACTGCCCCATAGAGTTTCCAAGGAGCACGTGGCAGATTTGAACTGCCGACCTCTTGGTTAGCAGCCTTGCTGTAGCACTTAACCACTACACCACCAGGGTTTCCTACAGCTATATAGCAAGATCAAAGGGACATCTTATCCCTGGGGCTTCAGTACTGGCTGGGAAGAAAGTACAGAAAGGCCTTTAACTCTTTAATGGCTGTCACCAAGGTTATCCAATCATGTCATGACCCCTCCATCCCACACACACACACACAGGTACACACACACACATCCCTTAGGCTCCCTGTTTATTCTCATTATTTACTTTGTTTCACCTTCAAAGAGACTTTTAATACTCATGTTAACCTGATTTCAGCAGTATAAAAATGTGCAGCGGCATGAGAGCATTCTGTGATTTGTCCTGGTTCTAAACATCCCTGGGGGTGGTCCTGACCCACATAAACCAATTTTACTTCAGAGCGAAGTTCAAAACCTACCTCCATCCCTGACCCCCAGCCCTGAAGTGATTTTTCTCTCCTCTAACCAGTGACAGTTAGTGTAGAGCTAGCATAGAAAGTTAATGTCTCTTCTTATTTGATGTTTATATGCAGTGGCATGCTGGTAAATGTTTAACTGGCTCTAGGGACAAAAAGCTTTGGTTTGTAGAGTTCACCCATTTCCGTGGTGTAAACACTCCCACCTCAGTCAATTTCCAAGCCACCAACATGACGTCACTGAACAAAGTTAGAAAGAAACATACACCATTATAGAATATTTCTACCATACAAATATAAAAGACATAAATAACCTAAAAATCAGAGATAATAGTAAAATAGGAAGTGATGAGTTTTGACAACTTATTACCTTGTTTTTTAGTATAATTTATATGATCGTAATTTTATGTAATTGAATTTTGTTTCATTAAGTTTCAATAAGTTTTTATTTCATTTTGTTGTTGTTGAGAATGTACACAACAAAACATACAACAATTCAACCGTTTCTACATGTACAATTCAGTGACATTGATTACATTCTTCGAGTTTCGCAACCATTCTCACCCTTCTTTTCTGAGTTGTTCCTCCCCCATTAACATAAACCCACTGCCCGCTAAGGTTCCTTTCTAATCTTTTGAGTTGCTGTTGTCACTTTTGTCGCATATAGATAGCTCTTAAAAGGGCATAGTACTCAAGGCAGACATTTTTTACTAGTTCAGCTAAACTATCATTTGGTTTTAAGAAGACTTGGATATTTTTGATTTAAGCTTTAAAGGTCATCTCATAGCCATAGTTTCAGAGGTTCATCTAGCCCCCATGACTTCAGAAAGTCTAGAGTCCATGAGAATCTGAAATTCCATTTTGCATTTCACCCTTTTGTTAGGATTCTTTTTTAGAATCTTTGCTCAAAATGTTCAATAATGATGGCTGGGCACCATCCAGTTTTTCTGGTCTCATGGCAAAGGAAGCAGTTGTCCACGCAGGCAATTAGCAACACATTCCGTTTCCTCCTCTTATTCCTGACTCTCCTTCTGCCCTTGTTGCAGGAGAATGGAGACCAGTTGCCATGCCTTGGAGGGCCATTTGCAAGCTTTTAAGACCCCAAGCACTACACAAAGAACTAAGACACAGAAGAGGAGCACTACCATATTTTGACTCAAATAAGGCACACCTTCTACGTTTGTTTGCCAACTGCGCCCTCCCTTGTGAGGTATTTTTGTAAGGATGCTATGCTTTTTTTTTTTTACAGCAACATGTAAAACAAAATTGGTATAGTGGGGCTTAGGAAAATACTTTACGGGGGGAGGGCACAGTTGGCAAACAAATGTAGAAGGTGCATGTTATTTGCATAAAAATACAGTGAACATGTTATTAGGCCAACTAACTGGGATATCCCATGAAACCATGACCCTAAACTTCCAAACCAAGAAAACAAATCCCATGAGTTTTTTGGTTATACATAAGCAGCCTCAGCAGCTATTCTTTTTTTTTTTTTTAAAATATACGTATTACACAACTTTTGGGAATTCAACTTTTAACACGTGTAGAACTTAACTTATTAAGAGCAATTGCAATAATCTGTTGTGCAACCCTACCCTTAACCAATGGGATTTTTCCAACACTGTTAATCTCCCTTTCCCTCTCCCTCCCACCCCTGGTGACTACTAATAAACTTTGGTGTTTATACATTTGCCTTTTCTTGTGTTTTTATAGTTGTTGTTGTTAGGTGCCATGGAGTTGGTTCCAGCTCATAAGAACCCTATAAGGCAGAGTAGAATTGCCCTGTAGGGTTTCCAAGGAATGGCTGGTGGATTTGAACTCCTGACCTTTGGTTATCAGCAGAACTCTTAACCACTACACCACCAGTCTTGCTCTTGAATGTCGAGCAGCTAAAGCAAAAGGAAGAAATGTTGAAGTAAAAGAACTGAACAGAAGATTTCAAAGGGCGACTCGAGAAGACAAAGTAAAGTATTGCAATGGCATCTGCAAAGAGCTGGACATAGAAAACCAAAAGGGAAGAACACCCTCGGCATTTCTCAAGCTGAAAGAACTGAAGAAAAAATTCAAGCCTCGAGTTGCAAAAGTGAAGGATTCTGTGGGGAAAAATATTAAATGACTCAGGAAGCATCAAAAGAAGATGGACCCCAAATTCTCATAAAAAGACCAGACTTAATGGTCTGGCTAAGACTAGAAGAATCCCGGCGGTCATGGTCCCCAGACCTTCTGTTGGCCCAGGACAGGAACTGTTTCCTAAGCCAACTCATCAGACATGGATTGGACTGGGCAATGGGTTGGAGAGAGATGCTGATGAGGAGTGAGCTACTTGCATCAGTTGGACACTTGAGACTATGTTGGCATCTCCTGTCTGCAGGGGAGGTGGGAGGGTCTAGGGGACTAGAAACTGGCAAAATGGTCACAAAAGGAGAGACTGGAAGGAGGGAGTTGTCTGACTCATTAGGGGGAGAGTAAGTGGAAGTATGTAGTAAGGTGTATATAAGCTTATATGTGAGAGACTGACTTGATATGTAAACTTTCACTTAAAGCACAATAAAAATTATTAAAAAAAAAAAAGATGGAAGGAATACACAGAGTCATACCAAAAAGATTTGGTTGATGTTCAGCCATTTCAAGAGGTAGCATATGATCAGGAACCAACGGTACTGAGGAAGAAGTCCAAGCTGCACTGAAGGTACTGGCAAAAAACAAGGCTCCAGGAATTGACAGAATATCAATTGAGATGTTTCAACAAACAGATGCGGTGCTGGAAGTACTCACTTGTCTATGCCAAGAAATTTGGAAGACAGCTACCTGGCCAACTGACTGGAAGAGATCCATTTTTATGCCTATTCCCAAGAAAGGTGAGTCAGCTAAATGTGGAAATTATCAAACAATATCATTAATATCGCATGCAAGCAAAATTTAGCTGAAAATCATTCAAAAGTGGCTGCAGCAGTATACTGTCAAGGAAGTGCCAGAAATTCAGGCCGGATTCAGAAGAGGGTGTGGAACCAGGGATATCTTTGCTGATGTCAGATGGATCCTGGCTGAAAGCAGAGAATACCAGAAGGATGTTTACCTGTGTTTTATTGACTATGCAAAGGCATTCAACTGTGTGGATCATAACAAATTATGGATAACATTGCGAAGAATGGGAATTCCAGAACACTTAATCGTGCTCACGAGGAACCTGTACGTAGATCAAGAGGCCGTCGTCCAAACAGAACAACGGGATACTGCGTGGTTTAGAGTCAGAAACAGTGTGCATTAGGGTTGTATCCTTTCACCATACCTATTCAGTCTGTATGTTGAGCAAATAATTTGAGAAGCTGGACTATGTTAAGAAAAACGGAGCATCAGCTTGGAAGAAGACTCATTAACAATCTGCGTTATGCATATGACACAACCTTGTTGCTGAAAGTGAAGAGGACTTGAAGCACTTACTGGTGAAGATCAAAGACCACAGCCTTCAGTATGGATTACACCTCAACGTAAAGAAAACAAAAATCCTTACAACTGGACCAGTAAGCCATATCATGATAAATGGAGAAAAAACCGAAGTTGTGAAGGATTTCATTTTACTTGGATCCACAATCGGAAACCCTGGTGGCACAGTGGTTAAGAGTTGTGGTTCTTAACCAAAAGTTCAGCAGTTCAAATCCACCAGGCCCTTCTTGGAAACCCTATGGAGCAGTTCTGCTCTGTCCAATAGGGTTGCTATGAGCCGGAATCGACTTGAGGGCAACGGATTTTGTTTTGGTTTGGGTCCACAATCAACACCCCTGGAAGCAGCAGTCAAGAAATCAAAAGACGCGTTGCATTGGGCAAAATGCTGCAAAGGACCTCTTTAAAGTGTTGAAAAGCAAAGATGTCACCTTGAAGACTAAGGTGCGCCTGACCCCAGCCATGGTATTTTCAATCGCATCATATGCATGCGAAAGCTGGACAATGGATAAGGAAGACCAAAGAAGAATTGATGACTTTGAATTGCAGTGTTGGCGAAGAATATTGAATGTACCATGGACTGCCAAAAGAACAAACAAATCTGTCTTGGAAGAAGTACAACAAGAATGCTCCTTAGAAGCAAGGATGGTGAGATCGCATCTTACATGCTTTGGACATGTTGTCAGGAGGGATCAGTCCCGGGAGAGGGACATCATGCTTGGTAAAGTACCAGGTCAGTGGAAAAGAGGAAGGCCCTGAAGAAGATGGATTGACACAGTGGCTGCAAAAATGGGCTCAAGCATAACAATGATTGTGAGCATGGCACGGGACTAGGTAGTGTTTCCTTCTGTGGTACATAGGGTCACTATGAGTCGGAACCGGCTTGACAGCACCTAACAACAACAACAACATCACCAGGGCTCCTACAGGTAAGGTCATACAAGATTTGTCCTTACTTCACTCAACATAATGTCTTTAAGTGCCACCCATTTTGTAGTAAATTTATTTTTTTTATCAAGACTTTTCTTCTACTGGCTGAGTAGTATTCCATTACTTGTGTGTACATTTTGCTTATCCATTTGTCTGTTAGTGGGTGTTTAGTTTTTTTGCACCTTTTGGCTATTGTGAATAGTACTGCAATGAACATCAGTGTATAAGTCTCTGTTTGAGTCTCTGCTTTCAAGTGCTTTGAGTATTGTCTTAGTTATCTAATGCTGCTATAACAGAAATACCACAAGTAGATGGCTTCAACAAAGAGAAATTAAAATAAATTTCACAGTCTAGTAGGTTACAAGTCTAAATTTAGGGCATCGGCTCCCAGGGAAGGACCATACTCATGTACTGGGGTTTATTAGGGAAGTAACAGTTACAATTCAGGCTCAGGAACACTCAGGATACAGGTCTTCCAACAGGACAGGCTCTTCCCAGCCATGCTCGCAGACACGCCTCTCCGTGGCCCTAAGCCTCTGCCCACAGCTTTCTCTCTCTGTGGGCTGTTTTCCACATGGCTATACCATTTTTCATTCCCACCAGCAATGGATGAGGGTTCCAATTTCCCCACATCCTTGCCAACATTTGCTATTTTCTGTTTTTTTTTTTTTTTTAATCTTAGCCATCCTGGTAGGAGTGAAATGGTATCTCATTGTGGTTTTGATTTGTATCTCTCTGATGGCTAATGACACTGAGCATCTTTTCATGAGTTTGGTGGCCATTTGAATGTCTTCTTTGGTGAAATGTCTACTCAAGTCCTTTGCACATTTTACGATTGAGTTATTTGTCTTTTCTTTCTTAAGCTGTTGAAGTTTTATATATATCTTGGTTATTAGATTCTTATCAGATACATGGTTTCCGAAAATGTTCTTTCGGTTCATAGCTTGTCTTTTTGCTTTTTTGGTAAATCCTTTTGATGAACAGAAGTTTTTAATTTTTATGAGGTCACATTTATTTTGTCTTTTGCTGTTTGTGCTTTTATTATATTAGATAATCTAATGTTGAAAACTAGTCTGACAGCATTTTCTTCTAAGAGTTCTGTGGCTTTAGTTTGCACATTTAGGTCCTTAATCCATTTTGAATTTGTTCTTGTGTGTGGTGTGAGGAATGCATTCCGTTTCATTTTTCTGCATGTGGAAATCCAGTCGATTGAATGGACTTAACACCCTTGTCAAAAATCAGTTGACTATATATTTATGAGTTTATTTTTAGACTCGCAATTCTATTCCAGCGGTCTATGTGTCTATTGTTATACCAGTACCAGGCTGTTTTGATTACTGTTATTGTTGTTGTTAGGTGCCATTTGGTTGATTTTGACTCATAGCGAACTCATGTGACACAGTAGAACTGACCCATAGGGTTTTCTAAACTGTAATCTTTACTGAAGCAGACTGCCACATCTTTCTCTCACGGAGCAGCTGGGTCAATTTGAACTGCCAGCTTTTCAGTTAGCAGCCGAGCACTTAACCGTTGCACACACTAGGGCTCCTTTTTGATTACTATAGCTATATAAATAGCTATATAGTATGTTTTAACTCAGGAACTGTGAGTCCTTCTACTTTGTCCTTCTCTTTCAACATTGTTTTAGCTATTCAGGGCCTCTTGCCGTTCCACATAAAGTCGAGGATTGGTTTTTCCGTTTCTGTAAAGAAGGCTGTTGGAATTTTGGTTGGGATTGCATTGAATCTATAGATCCCTTTGGGTAGTACTGACATCTTAACAATATTAAGTCTTCCAACCTGAGAATATGGAACATCTTTCAGTTTATTTAAATCTTCTTTAATCTCTTCCAGCAGTGTTTTATCATTTTCATTGTATAAGTCCTTCCTGTCACTGATTAAATTTATTCCTAGATATTTCATTCTCGTAGATACTATTGTAAATGGAATTGTTTTCCTAATTTTATATAATTGAATTTTTAATAATGGCTGTATTTAATAATCAAGTCCCCAAACTTTAGACTGAATCAGTGAATGTACATTTTTTAAGCCAATTATTTAAGCTTTCTTTGGCTCTTTGCCACTTCCAGTAGAGGGTGCCACTGAAAGGGGAAGAAAATAAAACTCAAAGCTATTTTCCTGTTCAGCACAGAGCCTTGGAGGCCCAGTGATTAAGAGCTCAGGCTGCTAACAAAAAGGTTGGCAGTTCAAATACCCATCCGCCTCTTGGAAATCCTATGGGGAAGCTCTACTCTGTCCTATAGGGTTGCTATGAGTCAGAATCGACTCCATAGCCAATGGGTTTCTTCGTTTGTTTTTTGTCCTCATTATGACTCTGTGCTTAGCTTCACCATCCAGATTATGGAGTCCTGACCTCATCTCTGATGCATCAAACAAATTGCTCCTTTCCACACAAATAAAAAGATCTCTCTTTACCTCCGTGTACTTGCCTCTCTCCTCAGATCCCAAACTCTTAAATTTGTCTCCGTCACTTTCCTATTTACTTGTCTTCCATCCTTTAGGCTGTGAGTTCCAAGAGGGCAATGCCAGTGTTTGTATTCCTGTACGATCATGGTGCCTAACACATAGTAGGTCATCCATAAACATTTGTGTGTTCACTTATAAATCTAATGTGCTGAAAATCACAGGTCTCATTCAGTGTGGCAGAAATGGAAACCATACCACCTTACTAAGTTGTGGCAAATTTTCCACAAGTTCTTAGGCACATGTTGGGCCCTGCTCTCTAATTCTTCATACCATGAAATACTTCCCATGTGGGCAGTAGCCTTCTGCTCTTCACATAGTAGAATTATGCTTCTTAAAGCCACATTCAAAAGGTTTGATATAGAAAGAAACTCTGGATGTTATTCAGCCTTGTGTTGTAGCAGTTTTCATTGATGATCTCATAGGAGAGCTGTGGGGACCACTCTCTAGTCAAAATGGTTTCTAGCTGCTACCCTTCTACTTTGAAATTCTTTTTTTTTTTTTTTTTTGTGCTTTAAGTGAAAGTTTACAAACTTTCAGTCTCTTATACAAAAACTTATATAAACTCCTTGCTGTATACTCCTAGTTGCTCTCCCTCTAATGAGACAGCCTACTCCTTTCCTCCACTCTCTGTTTTCATGTCTATTTGGCACACTTCTGCCCCCTCTGCCCTCTCATCTGTTCTCCAGGCAGGAGCTGCCCACATAGTCTCATGTATCTACTTGATCCAAGGAGCTCACTCTTCACCAGTATCATTTTCTATCCCATAGTCCATCCAATCCATGTCTGACGAGCTGGCTTTGGGAATGGTTCCTGTCTTGGGCTAATAGAAGGTCTGGGGACCATGGCCTCTGGGCTCGTTCTAGTCCCGGTCTGACCATTAAGTCTGGTCTTTTTATGAGAATTTGGGGTCTGCATCCCACTGCTTTCCTGCTCACTCAGGGGTTCTCTGTTGTGCTCCCTGTCAGGGCACTCATCGGTTGTAGCCAGGCACCACCTAGTTCTTCTGGTCTCAGGCTGACGTAGTCTCTGGTTTATGCGGCCCTTTCTGTCACTTGGGCTCATAATTACCTTGTGTCCTTGGTGTTCTTCATTCTCCTTTGCTCCAGGTGGGCACTTTGAAATTCTTAAAGATTTTTTTTTCCCCTGTTGAGTTTAGTCGTGTTCTCCCAGAGCCTTTTGAAATTGAGTAAGTTCCTGGAAGCATTTTGAAAGGCCTGTATGCTCCCTGGTCAGCGTTTTCCACCTCTAATTATAACTTTGCATGATGACTTTCACTTAATATTTCTAAGGTGGGGCTGAGAATAATTGATGGTTTTTAATATAAACCTTCAATATTAGCTCTCAATGTATTGAAGCTTAATTTCTCTTATGATTCTAGAGAAGTTGCTAAAAGTGAAGAGGTGGCTTATTCTATCCTCCGTCCTAGGAAGACAGCAAGATTTTAGTGAAATATTTATAAGAACATTAGAGCTTGTGAGACTCAAGGGCTGAATTCACCTGAAACTTTCATTTGCATACTTGCTTCCAGGGAAATCTATTATCAGATGGCCTGGATATGTCACTTTGGAAATCCTGCTTTTAATGAACAAATGAGAAAAGGTGAGTCGTTTTCCGCAGAAAGAACTTTTTTTTTTTGTCGCCCACTGCCTTCCCCAAAAGAGAAAAATGTGCTCAAAATATAGCATAGAAATAAAAGAACTATTTTGAAACACAGACAAAAAACATTTTGACTTGAGAAAGGAATGTCAGTGATGTGAGAGAACTTCTTTAATACAAAGAACACAAAGGCTTTATTTTTTGTTGAGGAGGAAACTTTGTCTCTCACGGTTGAGTTGTGACTTTGTTATTACCAAACTCTTGTTCTCATTGTTGCCTTCACTGTCTTGTCCTCACCTTCCCATAATATTTCCATGTTGCTTTGTTGGTTCTTATTGTCCATCTGGCCGGACAATTCCATTCCCTTCCATATTACTTCTTCCATCAAATGTAAACTGTAGTATCTTCACTAACCCATTACAAATGCTTCATTCATTCACTCATTCATTCACCAAACATGGATTGAGGGCCTACCATTGGCTAGATGGGGCAGACACAAACACAGAAAGCTGTCCACCCTCTCAATGAGCTTTTGGTCTACCAAGAATTAGATGAAGCAATGTTTCGTTCTGTAACACGTAGGGTTGCCATAAATCGGAGCCTACTCGACTGCAACAACAACAGACTGTCTGGAAAACATATGGCACCATCAGAAACCTCATTAGATTTTCAAACAATATTAAAATTCCCAGACTGTCATCATTCCTCCATGCTTGAGCGTTCTGATTACCTGACAAATTTGTAACACTAACCTAGCAGACAAATTTGTAACACTAACCTAGGGGATATAAGCACAAGTCTTTGACTTCAGTCTAGAAGTCCTTGTTATGCCAGCAGTACTGGAGGAGAATGTTGAGGGATGACTGTAGAAGTCCAGGAGTTCAGAAACTGTTCTGAGGTAAGGTTCCATGTTACTGGGAATTAGGCTTTTCCCACAGCACGGTTCTATCAACCCATTACAGGCTTACCTGGAATGATTCACATTCCCTCTGTTAATATTCTGCTTGGCCAAATGAACCAGTTCTGGCATAAACCTCAGAGCCCACAGTGAGATCCTGACATTGAGCTAGCAGTGGTGACACACCAGCCGAACAAGAAACCAACACTTCCATGAAGTAAATGATTCTTACTACCAAAAAGCACACTCACTTTGGGATAACTCAAGAGATGTCAATTCAGACAGACTCCTACCTCCGAAGTAAAGAACATAAAAAAGCATTCCAGATTTCACGTCTCCCTGAAGACCATGCTTAAAGCCAGGGTCTATGTAAAGCTAATGATTATTAAATCAAAAGGCATTCATTTAATGGAGCAGCTTCAAAATCCAGCATTAGGTTGGCTTCGGGCATGAAGTGATTAAACTATAATGTCTGGAGCCTCAGTTGCTGGGCTATTTGGTGGTGTTACACATTGTGAGCCATGAGATGATGATTTAGATTCCAGCAGAAAGTTGATTCTTTTCAGCCAAAGGATATGAGATCCCCCTCCCATCACTACGGTATGCAAAACCACACTGACCCTGCATATGGTCGGTAGACAGAGATGGGCCCAACTCTAACTCAGGGTAGAGACAGGGACCTTCATTACACAGTCATTGCTAGAGTTTAAAAAACAAAGAAAAGGCTAATCTGTGATGGCTAATAAAGCAAGAAGTAAGAACCAGCACAAACCCCTTGAGGTAGGGCAATTTAGGGCTCATTAAATAGGTTTTAGCCTGGACCAGCTCAAAGACTATTCCCTTGGCTGAGAATCATAGCTACCAGTTATTGATTACGTCTTAGGTGCTGGGCACTCTGCTTAGCGCTTCAACAAATATTATCTCATTTAATCTTCACAACAGCCCCCATCAAGGAAATACTATTATTATCCCATTTTACTGATGACAAAACAGAGGCTTAGAGGAATTAAATAAGTTGACCAAGGTCACGCAACTACTTAGTTATGAAGCTGGAATTCAAACTCTCGTGTTTGACTACAGATTGTAAGCTCTTTAACTACTATCTGTGCCAATTTCTTAGTGAAGGGAAATTAGTGACAAACACCACCATGGATTTTTCAGTTCTTGGATGCTGAATGTGTTTAGTAAACTATGTGTGATCCTCATTACAATGGGTTAACTTAGTCATTTCCAACAGATTCTTTTATTTTGGGGATTGCTGTTGTTGTTAGCTGCTGTCAAGTCAGTCCCCGACTCATGGGTACCCCACGCACAATTAATGAAACACTGGCTGGTCTTGCACTATTCCCACCATCAGTTGGGGATTGGACCATTGTAACCACAGGCTTCATAAAATCCAAAGTTAAGGAATGATTTCAGGCGCTGTTGCAGATAGACATCTGATCCAGCAAGTCATACCTGCCTGTATGCTGTGCAAGCCCAGAAAGGAAAAAAGTAGATGAACGTCCCCCTGTTCAGAATTCCGCCTCAATGTAGCTTATGCTAGCTCAGTGTGCTATCCATTACTGTACTGTATTGTTGAGATTATAACACAGTTATAATCTATCCCCAGGGTTCCTTCAATTTCACTGGAGATACAGGATTCATAGAGCCCAGTAATACTCAAGAAAATAAATACTCTAAACCCTCACATGAATGGTGCAGACAGTACCATAGACATTCAGAGAATCAAAAGATCTCAAAGGAAAGTCCTTGCAAATTTGTTATGTGCAAGACCAACTCACAGACCTCATCCTACCAGTCTAAATCTTGTTCATATACTTTATTCAGCATGAATAAATTAAAATCATTATTGTTTTGAAGTTTTACATATGCACAATTAAAAGGCCCTATATGGGTTTGGTTTTTTTAATATAGTATTTTATAAAACTATTGTCATTGTAAGGGAGTCCTGGTGGTGCAGTGGTTAAAGCGATTGACTGCTAACAGAAAACTCGGCGGTTCGAAACCACCAGCAACTCTATGGGAGAAATTATGGCAGCCTGCTTCTGTAGAGATTTACAGCCTCAGAAACCCTATGGGATTGCTATGAGTCGGAATCAACTTGATGGCAGTGGGTATAGTCATTGCACCAATCAATCCCTTTGGAAATTTCTAGCATAATCTGAGAGTTAGAAACTTCCTTCTTGCTAAAGATAGGTGCTGTCTCACTCTCAGCAAACAGCCTCTTTCCTAATGAGCCCTGCTTCATTAACTTTTAACTGGTGCTTTTAATATTCAGTTTGTACTTTTAAACTTTCAAAGCCTTTATCAGATGTTCTTTGAGACCAAATGCATGCCATTTAAAATACACACAGTTTCAATGCAATCAGATTGAAAAAAAAAAAAACCTATTCACAAAGACCTTGAGAGGACAAAGAATGCATCTAATGATAGGAACTAGCATGGCGCCAGTAATGAGTGGTTCTGTTCTGCCAGTAATACCCAAAACTGAGGCAATAATTTTTAAAGCTTTGTATTGCTTTAGAAATTTACAGTAAAGCACTTTCCCATATATTATCTTATTTAGTCCTTTTGACAACCCACCATACAGCCAAGCAGGGTGGGTTTCATTAATCTTTTTAAAATAAGGGAGGAAACTCTAGTGGTGTAGTGGTTAAGTGCTACCACCGCTAACCAAGAGGTTGGCAGTTCAAATCCACCAGGCACTTCTTGGAAACTCTATGGGGCAGTTCTATTCTGTCCTTTAGGGTCACTATAAGTTGGAATTGACTCTACGGCAACAGGTTTGGTGTTTTTAGTTTGGTGCTTGCATCTGTACTTTTCACAGTAACTGTTACCAATTAGCTGGGTTGAGCTAGTACTCAATAAGGCCAAAATGTTAGGTTTTAAATATACTTGGAGTAATTGCTGTTAGGTGCCCTCAAATCCATTTTCAATTCATAGTGACCCCATTTGATAGAGTAGAACTGACCCATAGGGTTTTCTTGGCCGTAATCTTTATGAGAGCAGATCACCGGGTCTTTTCCTGACAGAGCAGGGTTCGAACTAACAGCCCTTCGGTTAGTGGCCCAGTGCTTAACTTTTGCATCACTAGGGCTCCTTACATGGGACAGTTAGCTTTCTTATATTCCTCGGCCACCAATGGGTTCCTAAACACAACTGACTGATCTATCCTCAACTTACTCCTCTCAAATCCATTCTCTATATGAAGGCAGGGACCATCACACCTATGACTCTTCAGGAAATGTACTCACCTGTGGTCTCTGACAGGAGGATTCCTAGAGGTAGCTGTGATCTACCTCAATGACCACCCCCGCCCCCGCCCCCGACACACACACACACATCCAACACAGATAATTAGAGTGTGGTTGGGTGCCTGATCCAAAGGCAATAAAAAGGTAGCCAAAAACCTTTGTGGTGTCCTGGCAAGAAGGCTCTGCCCAAATAGAGATGACAGTGTTTTATTAAGCCAATCAAATGTTCTTTATCAGGAATTCAAAATGAAGATATAAAGAAAGAGTAACTTAGGAGTGAGACGAGAAAGAATCAGAGAAGAAGGTACACTGACAGTGGAGATCAGAGCAGGGAATGTAAGGAAGCCTCTACCCACATTTTGGCCAAGGCTACAGGGCAGTTGGCTCTTCTGGAAAGAGGGCTGGGTTTTCGTCCCTTCTAAGCCAGTTGTTTTCCTTTTTTTTTTGGTTTCAGAATTTTTTTTTTTTTAACTGTACTTCAGGTGAAGGTTTACAGAACAAACTAGTTTCTCATCAAACAGTTAGTATACACATTGTTCTATGACATTGGTTAACAACCCCACAACATGTCAACACTCTCTCTTCTCAACCCTGGGTTCCCTATTACTAGCTTTCTTGTTCCCTCCTGCCTTCCAGTTCCTGCCCCAGGGCTGGTGCACCCCATCAGTCCTGTTTTGTTCCGTAGGCCTGTCCAATCTTTGGCTGAAGGGAGAACCTCAGGAGTGACTTCAGTACTGAGCTGAAGGGGTGTCCAGGGGCCATATTCTCAGGGTTTCTCCAGTTTCTGTCAGGCCAGCAAGTCTGGTCTTTCTTTTTGAATTAGAATTTTGTTCTACATTATTCTCCAGCTCTGTCTGGGACCCTCTATTGTGATCTCTGTCAGAGCAGTCGGTGGTGGTAGCCGGGCACCATCTAGTTGTACTGGACTCAGTCTGGTGGAGGCTGTGGTAGATGTGGTCCATTAGTCCTTTGGATGAATCTTTCCCTTGTATGTTTCATTTTCTTCATTCTTCCTTGCTCCTAAAGGGGTGAGACCAGTCGAGTAACCTAGATGGCTGCTCACAGGCTTTAAAGACCCCAGACACTACTCACCCAAGAAGAATGCAAAACATATTCTTTATAAGCTATGTTATGCCAATTGAGCTAGATGTTCCCTGAGACCATGGTCCCAACAACCCCCAGCCCAGCAATTCAATCCCTCAGGGAGTTTGGATGTGTCTATGGAGCTTCCATGACCTTGCCTTGTACAGATTGTGCTGTAAACCAGTTGTTTTTCATCCTCTTATTGATACTGATCCCTTTGATAATCTAATGAAAGTTACGGGTCTCCCATCATTGTACTGAAAATATATGGACAAGCATTCAGACCAAGTATTAGGATTAATTTCAAGGGGTTTCTAGATACACTGGGGCCCTGGTGGTGCAGTGGTTAAGAACTCAGTTGCTAACTGAAAAGTGTGCAGTTCGAATTCACCAGCTGCTCCTCGGAAAACCTAGGGAGCAATTCTACTCTGTCCTATATGGTCACTATGAGCCGGAATCAACTCAACGGCAACAGGTTTTTTGTTTGTTTTTGGTAATACATGGATCACAGATAAAGGACTCCCCTTTAAATTATTAGTTCTTCCAAGATGACTAAGGTATCACATTTATGTCTGAAACCTAGCAACCGGTATAGTAACACAGTGGGTGTTACATACAACTTGGTCAAACAAGTGAGTGAATGAATGAATGGGTAAGTGGATGAATAAAAGAAATACAATGTAAAATTCCTGTCCTATTGACAACACATTGGGAAATCCTCTTCATCTCTCCTATGAAATGCTTTATTAATTTAAGTTCGGTAGCATGGCTGAAAGCAATGTCTGTTACCTATATATACCCAGATGATTTTTAATACAGTCATAAACATAATTGTTGGGGATACTTGTTCTTATATCTTTCACATCCAGGACTACAAGAGCATGGTACCTCCTAGTATGCAAATGAGAATTCAGAGTGTCATATCTGGGAAGGGCAGCCCTATTTTTCTAATAGATATAAAAATGAAAATCTACTATGTTTTCTACCTGAAATGTGAGTATAGTGATTATTTAGAATTGTAAGCGAATTTTTCCTAATACAACTTTTAAAATAATAATGCGGTTACTTTTATTTTTCTGACTTGTAATGGTTAAGGTTTTGTGTCAACTTGGCTAGGCCATGATTCTCAGTGGTTTGGCAGATATTATGTAATCATCCTCCATTTTGTGATCTGATGTGAGCAGCCAGTCAGGTGAAAGGGGAGTTTCCTTTGGGGTGTGGCCTGCATATATGGATATTCTGGCAAAGTTCACTATCTCTAGATCCTACATCCAACTCATCATCTTCTTACCTCCAGTTCTTAGGATGTGAGCCAGCAGCCTACTGTCTGACCTGCCAATTTTGGGTTTCTCAGCCCCTGCAACCACATGAGTCAGGAGAAACCTCCACCCTGACACCTTACCCCCGGATTTGGGACTTGCCAGCCCCCACAACTGCATGAGCCATTTCCTTGAAATAAGTCTGTGTGAGTGTGTGTGTGTTTATATGCTTGGCTAGTTTTGCTTCTCTAGAGAACCCAGCCTAAGACATGACTCTTGGGTGAAAAGTCTAGCTATTTATAATAATCTAGGACTCTCTTTTGGGGATGAACATTAGCTGGCTTCTCAGTTCACTTTATATGTTCCATTTGTGAGAGAGAGGGAGAGAACAATCTACATTTTTTCAGTTGCTCTTGGCAGGTTTATTTGGGCGGTTACCTATCTAAGGACTGGCTAGAATGTAAGCTCTTTGAATGCAAGGTTACGCTATATAGCTTTGTATCTGCCCCTTTGCCCACTGCCAATATAAGTATGTTCTGGATTTTTTTTTAAGTTGACATCAAGTCAGTTCTGACTCATGGCAACCCCATGTCTGTCAAAGTAAAACTGTGCTCCATAGTGTTTTCAATGGCTGATTTTTCAGAAGTAAGTCACCAGATCTTCTTCTGAGGCACCTCTGAGTGGACTACAAACTTGCTGGTTAGCAGCTGAGCTCTGTTAACCGTTTGCACCACCTAGGGACTTCAAATTAAATTAACCAACTGTCAAACTTAAAAGGAAGCCACAACAGGCATAAATCTGTTCTGGCTTTTTCAGATTCACAGTCTTACTCTTTTCTTCTTCTCTTGCATAATTTACCTTTATCATGTAAACTCGAGATGGATTTGAATTCAAAATAAAGAGGGCGGTTTAAAATGGCAGTAGTATTTTCACACGTCCCATAGTGTAGACATTCATCAAATGCCTCACCAAGAAATAAAATAAAAATTAAGTGAGGAAAGAAGAATGACTCGTTGCCATGGAGTGATTCCAACTCATAGTGACCTTATAGGACAGAGTAGAACTGTCCCACAGGGTTTCCAAGGCTGTACATCTTTACAGAAGCAGACTGTCACATCTTTCTCCCATGGAGTGGCTGGTGGGTTCGAACCGCTGACATTTCAGTTAGGGGCCAGCACCACCAGGACTGCCATAGGAAGAGTGCTAGTGAGGTGAGCCTTGCTTCAGCTGTTCTTCCTTCTGCTGTTCCTCCTTAAGTGTTAGTTCCTGTGTGATCTTCCCATCTCCACCCAAGCTGTAGGGTTTGTTGTTGTTGTTAGATGCTGTCCGTTTTTTTTTTTTTTTTTTTCTGACTCATAGTGGTCCCATGTGACAGTAGAACTACCCCACAAGGTTTCCTAGGCTATAATCTTTATGAGAGCAGATCACCACATCTTTCGCTTGTGAAGCCGCTGGGTGGGTTCAAACCACCAGTCTTTTGGTTAGCAGCTGAAGGCTTAACCTTTGCACCAACAGGGCTCCTCCCCATAGGATTAGCATTTCACTATTGGGGTGTGCTCTTTAGAACGTTCCTTAGAAGCAAGGATGGCGAGACTAGTCTCACATACTTTGGGCTTGTTATAAGGAGGAATCAGTCCCTGGAGAAGGACATCATCTTTGGCAAAGTAGAGGGGCAGCAAAGAAGAGGAAGATCCTCAATGAGATGGACTGACACAGTGGCTGCAACGATGGGCTCAAGCATAACGATTGTGAGGATGGCGCAGGCCCGGGCAGTGTTTCATTCTGTTGTACATAGGGTCGTTATGAGTCAGAACTGACCCTGTGACACCTAACAACAACAACAACCTTGGTATGTGACTCCAGAGTTCACATAACAAGGCTCTCAAACACAAGCCATTACTTCCTTCCTTTAACACTCAAACAAAGAAACAGCTCTCAGGCTAATTCTGACTATATTTTTAGTTTGTGCCTTGGGCGCTGATTTTAGAACCACATTCCATTTAAATCTCAACTCTGTCACGTAAAAGTACAAAGAAATAGCTGTTTTTTTTTTTTTTTTTTTAAGTAGGAAGAGTACACAAAGGTAACAACTAGTATCAGGCAAATTCGAAGTGAATTTTTTTACTGATTTTGACTTTGAGAGGATGTAGGCTCCCTCCCGACTCTTTATGAACTTTTAAAAAAGTTTCAGGGAAGGATTAGAAAAAAAGTAAATAGAACGTACTTGAATTTTGATTGAGGGAGAAAAAAAAAAGAATTATAGCAGAACGTAAAACCCCAATTTTTAAAAAAGAATTGAAGTCGTCATTTCAAACTGGTTACATTTAGAGAGAAGAATATATCCTGTGGGCTACTATTTTTTTAATTTCTTAATTCTTATTCATAAAACTCCTATATAAAAGCCTGTACTTCAGTCTGAGTCATAAGGAATTAGCATTGTAGGGTATGGCATACAATTGTATTGTCTTCATATAAAGAGTTTTTCCTACTTTTGGTTCACAGATCCTGGGAGTGTGAGAAGAACCAGGGCCCAATTCACTAGCAATGCACATTTCTCTCAGCACTTCCTCATGGGTGCCAATGATGTGAACTATTGTTTCGTGCTTCCATTCAAAGAGCACAAACATTCTTTCATTAATATATGTAAGGTCCATTAACAGGAAATCTATACTTGGCAGGAGGCATAACTAACCCCAAATACCTAATTTTTCCTGGCTCTTGAGTCACTTGGCTTACCTAAGCATAAAGTTTATTTCTTAAACATGATATTTCAAAATACAGCCATTGTATCCAGCATGTGCACAGGGCAAGGAGAAGTGAGCAAACTAATCTTTCCTGAATACTTTTAATGTGGAAGGGACTTTCCAAAGATCAGTTCATCCAAAGGAATTTTCCCCCCATTTTACAGACCAAGAAATCAAGTTTCAGAGAGGTAAAGGGGCTTGCCTAAGCTCACACAGCCAGGAAACGGTAGTCAGGATTTGAACCCAGGACTGTCTGTCTTCAGAGTTGGACTGCTAGGCTCTTGTTACCTCCCCATCAAGGCCTTGTGACATGGGATGAAAATCACATATTAAAGACCAATTCTGATTGATAGAGTTAAAACACAAAGATTCAAACTGCCTACTGTCCAGGTTTGGAACAATCACTTGAGTTGAGTATGATCCAAATGGTGCCATTGAGTCCCACCCTCACCACATTAGAGGCCAGGACCAGGAAGCGTGGGAACACCCTCCAATCTAAGAAAAAAACAGAAAGGTCAGAACCAGGAACCACTATGACCCAACAGTGAGAGAGTCAAGTTAATGAATAGAAAGACACAACCTGAACTCAGAACCTGGTTCTCAGGTCTAAATACACCATCATGTAACTTTGGCCATGGCACACTGTGATAGGCAATGTGAGCCAGACCAGGAGTCAGCAGACTCAGATTCTATTTCTGCCTCCAAAAAGACCTTGCAAGGTGACCTTGAGCTAGTCCCGCATCTTTGGGATGGCAGCAACAATATCTGCCAAGCATCCACCATTTTAAGTTGGTCCTTAAAATATAGCTCACAGAGAGCCCCTTTGAGCAGTTTCTAGCACAGAAGGCAGTTCTCCCCATACACACAGAAAAACTGGATACAGTACAAACCATTAGGCCCTATCCAACCCCAGGACATTTCTCTGACCATGGAAAGGCCCTCTGTACTTTGGAACGTTAAACCCTTAGCCATCTTTGCTGCAGCACGACGTCCACGGTGAACCCAAGGGGCCATGCCCCCGACAACCCCACATTCTCCCAGCAGTGTTTGCTGGTAGTTCCAGAGATTGCAGAGCTACTCCAGTCCAGGATTAGGACTTAAAAGCTTGAAAGGCACCAGAACGATGAGGGTGTCTTATCTCCACATCAAGTAAACAGCCCGTGGTCTTGCCTTCTGACAGGTGACAAAAACAGTTATTGGGCAGTAGTTGAAGAGCTGTGTTTACATGACACTTAATATCCTGGAAGGCACTGGATGCACGGGGATGCCCATACCCAGGTAACCCAACCCCATGGACTTGTACCAGAGGCAACAGGAGCAGAGCTCCACTGTCTGCTTGGCTGTCACCACCTCCCCAGCCTGCAGGAAAGTCCCAATGGCTCTACAGGATGACCCCAGCCATTTAAACGCAGAAGCGTGGTGTGTTACAAGTTACGTGGACAGTAGAAAAAGAGAGAATTCTTAAGACAATGTCTAATGTTGGGGTGGGGGCGAAGAGAGAGAGAGAGGAGCAGCTCTTGAAGCTATTTCCTTAGTCTTCAAAGAAGAGAGATAAATTGCCAGAGCTGAGGGCTACAGAGAGTGGGACAGGAAGCCTGCCTACATTCTGTATTTTCTGGACTCTAACATCTCATGGGTTGCACCATGGGCCTTACACATACATTGTCTGTATTAATCCTCATGACCATCTATTCCCCGCTCTGGCACTAGCCAGCTGTATGACCTTGAGCCAATCATTAACATCTCTGGCCCTGGTTCTCTTCTAACACGAGGGTAAGATTTATCAACACATATGTTGAAATCCTCAAGGACTGTGCCAAGGAATGGGATAGAGAGGGAGACAGTGATCTATGTTGGAGAGGGTAAATACCTTTGATACAGAGTGGATCAGTGATACAGGCCGAGTGGAGGGAGGAGCAGCATAAAATAGATGGCAGAAAAAGAAAGGCAAATTCAACCTGCAGTTTCAAAGTATGAGCCTCAAAACAAGTGCCTTTCTTTCTTGCAATATTACTGTTTTGTGTCGGCTTAAGAAGCTAGACTATCTCCTGTCTGTTTCAGAAAATAGACAGGATAACAGGAAACTGTTTCAGATTCCACAGTGATTATAGCTACTTAAGTTTGACTTACCAAATACTGTCTCAAACAGATGGTATGTAACATTTGATTAAGGGCTTATCCTGCAAGCCGAACAGGGAGCATTTTTTTTCTCTCTTTATATAGAAAAAATGCAAAGAAGAAAGGAAATAAGCTGACATCCTTGCCCATATTCCATGTATATCAGTTTTCCCTGCTCTGCGTGCTTTTCCTAAAACGAGGCTGTGCTTATGCTCCAACTAAAGACCAAACAACACAATATCGACATCAGTCTAACACTGTAGAATTTTGGTGAAGAAGGATATTGAAGGTCATCTTGTCTAAGCCTCTTTTATAGATAAGGAAACCGAGGCACAGAAGCTGAAGGGCCCATGGTCACATTGTGGCAAATCTGTGATCTGGTCTCCTAACTCGAGGGTTAGCGTTCACACTAGCCTTTATATGGGCATAATGTTAAATGTGGAGAGCCTATGTATCTTTCACCACCATTATTACTAAATTAGCACCAATCTGTGATGAGCAATTTTCAGAACTTGAAGCTGATGAGTAATGCCATTTAAGTCCACTTAATGAGCCAAAAGCTTGGTTCTTCAAAACACTTAACATTAATCAGCCTTTGGCTTCAGTTTGTGGCAAGCGCTTTCAAAACATCACAATTACAATACTCTTAGCTTTGCCTAGTGTAAATACACCATGAAAGAAAATAAGAATTTCATAAATGACAGTCTCCAGAATGGAAAAAATGAGTCTTACACAGAGGGTACAATGTGTTCATCTTTCTAGTGGCCAAGTGTAATTTGGCAACTAACAAGGTCACTGGGAGATTACAAAATGTAAGCCTTCTGTTTGGTGAGGATGAAAAGGCCTCTTTTTCCAATAGCAAAGCAGAGAGCTTGCAAGCCTGGTCAGCCCCAGAATGCAATTATAGAAGAATGCCCCCAGGTGAGCATGAAGTACCCCCAGGCCCTCCTCTATGCCTGCTCTACATAGGTACATCTACACCCTCCTCCTACCCATACCAGTTGCCGTCCAGTTGACTACAACTCATGACAAAACCATGTGTTAACGGCAACTGGTTTCCCACTCACCCACATACCATCCACCCCGTAGTTACCAGCAGTGCCACAAAGGAGAAGGTTCCTCAGCATGGAGTCTTGAGGTACCCATGGGGAGAGGGGACAAAAATTGTATATTGAGGACAGTTAGGAAGTCATCACATGGTGGCCTGGTGCTGGGGAAGGAGGAGAGGAAAGGAAACCAGAAAAAAATTGGTGATTGGTGGGAGGATGATGCCTTCAGCTCTATGCTCCAGGGTTCTAAGGACAGTTCTTCAGGAATTTTCTTCTCCAGGTTTCTGGAATAGTTCATCTATGTTTGTTTGTTTGTTTTAAGCTACAAGCTAAAACTCAAACTGTGGTTAATGTTAGGTTTTCTGAAGACAGAGGATTGGTTTCTTAACCAAGCTTAGGACAGCATTTCCCACTAGCTAGTTTTATATTTGTTTATACTTAAAAAATTTTATATATATATATACTTTTTTAGTTTTATCTTAATAAAAAAGTTAATCAATTAGCCAATTATTGTTGATTAGCTGATTAATAGCTAACATTTATTGAGAGGCCACTGAATGCCAGAAACAATGCTAAATGCTTTCCCCATATTATCTCATTTACCATGACCCTTTGAGATGATGATAATTGTAATTGCATTCAGGAATTTGTTCAACACGTATATTGAGCACCTATTTATGTGGTATGTTGTTCTAGGCATTGATGATACAGCAGTGAATAAAACAGGCTAAGTCCTTCCTCTCTCTCGGATAGCTTATATTTTGTCAATTAGCTATTTTTGCATGACAAGCCTCCCCCAAATTTATTGGCTTAAAACAATTAGATGTAGTATTTCTCATAAAGACCCACTGCAGCTGAGTCAATTCCAACTCATAGCAACCCTATAGGGCAGAATAGAACTGCCCCCAGAGGGTTTCCAAGGCTGTAAATCTTTATGGAAGCAGACTGCCACATCTTTCAAAGTACTGTGCTTGGTAAGGTAAAAGGTCAGCAAAAAAGAGGAAGATCCTTGATGAGATGGATTGACACAGTGGCTGCAACAATGGGCTGAAACATAGCAACAATTGTGAGGATGGCACAGGAGCAGGCAGCGTTTTGTTCTGTTGTACACAGGGTCAGCATGAGTCAGAATCGACTTGGCAGCATTAAACAACAACAACATCACTCATACATGTATCAGTTTTTTCAGTGTTTTTTCTAGTCTTGGCTAGACTTACTTATGTACCTGTAGCCAACTGGCAGATTGGCTGGCCTAGGGAGGCCTCTGTTGGGACAGCTTATCTTTACTCCACAAGGTCTCTCATTCTCCAACAGGTTCTGCTGGGCTTGTTCTTATGCAAAGGCAAGGGTCCCAAGATGGAGACTGGAAATGTACAAGGTCTCTTGAGAACTAGACAGAACTACAATATCACTTCTGCCACATTCTACTTACCAAAGAAAGTCACAAGGCCAACCCAGATTTAAGGGTGGGGAAATGGAGCCTACTTCATGATGAAAGGAGCTGCAAATTCACATTGGAAAACACATGGATACAGACAGATCATTAATGCAATCCATCTACCACATATGTAATGATAACTAAAACAATGCTAAGGAACTAATGAAAATATTTCATTTGAGTCTCACAATAACTCTGTAAGGCAAGTTTTATTATCAATTCCTGTTCCCCAGATAAGAAAATCAAGGCCTAGAGAGGTTTAAAAAAAAAAAAAAAAAACTTGCCTAATTTCTACAAATATTCAGTGATGGGGCCAGGATTGAAACCCAAGACTCCAGTGCCTGAGCCTTGAACCACTATGCAATTCATTCCAGCCTGGGCACTTCAAAAAAAGGAGAAAACACAAAACATGGCCACTACGTACAAGGCCCTTAAGTCCTATTGTGGACACAGAATATAAATCCATGAAGAGTTAGTAACAATACATGTCACTAAGCCATACTTGATAATGGCTCAACAGGAAGTAAAGATAAGCTTTATTTCTCTTTAAGTAAGAGACAAGCTTCTATGAAGAGAGTGAGACTGAGCTGAGGTTTGAAGAGTGTGGATAGTGAACAGCAAAAGAAGAGGGTTTTCTGATAATGGCATCCCCCTGCTCAAGTAAAGAGCTTGCTACTTCTTCCTTGCCTACACTATAAATTTCAGTTTCTTCAGAATGGCATTTAGTATTTCTAAATATGACTTTATATGTTAGCATATGCCAGCTGCAAGCAACAGAAAACCTAACAGTGACTTTAATCAGATAGGGATTTTTTATTTATTTATTTTTTGTCTCACACAACAGGGGGGTGGGGCTAAGTGGTCCAGGGCTTCACAACAGCCAGATGATGTCATCAAGGAGCCATTCTTTCTGTCTTTCTCCTCTGTCATTTTAAGAATATATCCTCATCCTTGTGGCCTCATGGTGCCAGGACGGTTATTATAGACATGGGCAATCTTGTACAAAGGAGCCCTGCTGGTGCAATGATTAAGGGCTCAGCTACTAACCAAAAGGTTGGCAGTTAGAACCCACCAGCTGCTCCACAGGAGAAAGATGTGGCAGTCTGCTTCTGTAAAGATTACAACCTTGGAAATCATATGGGGCAGTTCTACTCTGTCCTATAGGGTTGTTACGAATCGGAATCGACTTGACAGTGCTGGGTTTTTGTTTTTGGAATCTTCTACAAGTAAGAACAACAGGGAGGAGAGGAGGCCCAAGGTGAGCAGGCTAGCACACCTGTCCATTTTTAAAATGCTTCCCTAGAATTAGCATCTAGCTACATTTAAAAAAATTTTTCTTTGGCCAGAAATACGTCACCTGGTCATGTAGAACTGCAAGAGAAGCTGGGGAAACTAGTGTTTCAGCTTACCAAGTCTATAATACAGGAAAACAAGAGAAAAGAGGCTGGGAATGGTTTGTGTGTGGCCAGTCCAGCGTCAACCTCAACTTTTCCAACATTGCTTTCCAGGGCTGTCTTCCCAGCCAAACCCTTGCACCATCAAACCGAAGTTGTCATTCCAAGAGCACTTCCATCACTTGCTCTCTTGGTTCCCTTTTCTTGTGATGTCCTTCTCCCTTCATGAACTGCTGATATTCTCCCATGAATCTTTCCCGATCCCTATTAGGGTTTAGTCCTTTCTCTGTAGTCTCTGGGAGTCCCTGAGTGGTACAAAGAGTTAGTGTGCTTGGCTGCTAAATGAAAACTTGGAGGTTCAAGTTCACCCAAAGATGGCTTAGAAGAAAGGGCAATCTACTTCCCAAAAATCAGCCACTGAATACCCTATAGGGGCATTTTACTCTGACACACGTGGGGCTGCCATGAGTCAGAATTGACTCAAAGGTAACTAGTTTTTCTGTTGTGTGTTCAGTACCTTTTGCCTCTTATTGTTCCTCTACTAGAATGCAAGCTCTTGAAGCCAGGGACCATGGCCAGTTGATTTTTGTACCACCTACTGTGTTTCATGCAGCTCCTGGCATAAGTAGACACTATGAAGGAGAGAAATTGAGTTCTATGACTCAGTGCACATGAAGGATGAGGAAAAGAAATAATTCTGGGATAGTAAGGGCCAGATGACTGACAGAATGGTGGTGTCATCAACAGTACCAAAAGAGAATTGTGTTCTGTTTCAGTCTTGTTGAATGTGAGCTGATCACTGAACCATCAAATAGAAATTAAAAACAGACATTCGGCTTCAAGAGAAAGATCAGAATCTGAATTATAGATTTGAAACTCATTGGCAAAAAGGAAGAACAAAGGGGAGAGGGCTGAAGAGACAGTGGAGAAAGAGGGAGGGGTGAGCGCCAAAGAACAAGCACTTGTCTAAAGCAGAGCTGGGTCATGACACAGATCTGGTCTCACCCAGGCTTCTTCCAGACAGGGAACCTTGACCCTCTGCTCACCCAAGTACTCATTGTGTCCTTGTTAAGAGCAATGGAGGTCAGAACTGAGCAAGAATTTTCAGTCCAAACTCTAAAATTCACACTAGCTGAGAATGGAGACACCAGTTTTCCCCTCTTGCATTACAATGTGAAGCAGTAAATAAACAAAAGTATTAGTCAGATTTTCTTACATTGCAAATTACAAAAACCCAAGTGAAACTGGTTTAAGTAAAACAGAATGCATTGTCTCATGAAAAAGCAGGGATAGTTTTAGCTTCAGGTGTGGCTGGATTCAGGGCTCAAGCAATGTTTTTAAGACCTTGTCTCTCTCTGTCCATCTCTCTTGTGTCTTCATTTCTGATTAATTTCTGATTTTCTATTAATGTTGAACTCATTCTCTCTTACTGCTCATGACTTACCCATGCATCCAGGAAAGTTGACCAGAAGCAAGTCCAGTCTGCACCATGTTTACAGCTGTGATCCCAGACTGAGAGTCTTTCACTTTCTATGCACCTAAGTATCAAATCTCAAGGAAGATTGTGATTGGCCTTGCTAGAGTGTCTTGCCCAACCCTGAGCCAAGAGAATCAAGTACTCTGATTGGCTGGGCTTAGGTCACAAGCTCACTTCTCTGGGGAATTGGCGATCCCCCATAAAAACGTAGTTCTGTTAGCAGAAGAAGGGGAAAAAGGGTGTTATACACACAAAAGCAACAGACATCTCCTCTAACAAGGCCTGTTGCAAGTGAGCTTTAACCAGGACTTCAAACTGGTTCATTTCAATACTGCTCCCATGAACCTTATTTTTAGTAACTAGATTCTGTCTTAGTTGCCCTATAATTACATCCTTTTTGGATCCTATTTGGTTCTTCCCTGTGCCTTCCTGAGCTATATCTGGGATCCTTACTCTGTAAGCTTTTTTCTCTTGGCCTGGAATGTTACTTTGTCCTCTCCTGGTATAACCTCCCTGCTAAGTCCCCTGATCAACCAACTGGAAGAGATCCATATTCTTGCCCATTCCAAAGAAATGCTATCAAACAGAATGTGGAAATTATCAAGCATATTATTAATATCTCTCCTTGGAAACTCTATGGGGCAGTTCTACTCTGTCCTATAGGGTCACTATGAGTTGGAATCGACTCCACGGCACCGGGTTTGGTTTTTTTGGTTTATCATTAATATCACACACTAGTAAAATTCTACTAAGGATAAGTAAAAAATGACTATAGCTATCATTGACAGAGAACAGCCAGAAGTTCAAGTCAGGTTCAGAAGAGGACATGGAATAAGAGATTTCATTGCTGTTGTCAAATGGATCTCAGCAGAAAGAAGAAATTACCAGAAAGATATTTATCTGTGTTTTATTGACTATGTGAAGGCATTCAACTGTATGGGTCATAAAAAATTATGTATGACCTTGCAAAGAATGGAAATTTCAAAACTCTTAATTGTGCTCATGCAGAATCTGTACATGCATCAAGAGACAATCATTTGAACAGAACACAAGGATACTTACTACCTGGTTCAAAATTGGAAAAGATGTGAGATACAATTGTATCCTTTCACCTTACTTATTCAGTCTGCATGCTGAACAAATAGTTCAAGAACTGGACTATATGAAGAAGAACACAGCATCAGGATTGGCAGAAGACTCATTAATAATCTGTGATATGCAGATGACAAAACCTTGCTTGCTGAAAACGAAGACTATTTGAAGCACTTACTAATGAAGGTCAAAAAACAGCCTTCAGTATTGATTACACTTGAACGTGAAGAAAAAAAAAAAACCTTCACAACTGAACCAGTAAGCAACATCATGATAAAAAGAGAAGAAATTGAAATTGTCAATGATTTCATTCTATTTGGATCAACAATCAACTTCCATGGAAGCTGCCCTCAGGAAAGAAAATGACATATTGCATTAGGCAAAATTGTTGCAAAAGTCCTCTTTAACATGTTAAAAAGAAAAGGTGTCACTTTGATAATTAAGGTGTCTCTGACCCAAGCCAGATCTTTTTAATCACCTCTTATGCATGTGAAAGTTAGATAATGAAAAAGGAAGACAGAAGAATTGATCCATCCAATCTGTGGTATTGGCGAAGAATACTGAATATACCATGGACTGCTGAAAGAATGAACAAATCAATCTTAGAAGAAATACAACCAGAATGCTCCTTAGAAATGAGGATGGAGAGACTTCAATTCACTTTCTTCAGACACATCATCAGGAAAGACCAAACACTAGAAAAGGACATCATGTTTGCTAAAGAAGAGGGCCAATGAAAACTGGGGAAACCCTCAACGGGAAGGACTGACACAATAGCCACAACAGTATGGCACAAGGCCAGGCCATGTTTTGTTCTATTATACATAAGGTCACCATGAGTCAAAGCCAACTTGATGGCAACTAACAACAAGTTCCTATGTCTGGGTCTCTACCTGGTATTGAGTGGTTGCCTGGAGTAGAGCTATCTGCATTAGGTATAAGATACTACAGACTGGGCTAGAGATACTGGGCTTGTTTGTTTGCCAAGCCTTCATCCTATTGCTTACTGTTTGGACCACCCCTGTGCCATCTCCAGAGGTCAGTTCAGTCTCTGAGTCCCACTTCCCACTGGCTGATCCCCAGTTATGGCAGTTACTAACATCCTTAAAAAAAATTCCTCAGTTCCTAATTACACAGGGAAACCAGGCCACATGGAACAGCATGTTTGGAAATACCCAATCTGGGTTTATGGCATTATAAACATTTGTTCTTCTCTGTAGAATCACGTGTAAGTTGGAAGAATGCTCGACTCCCCTATTTTCTTTATCACACTCTGTCCCTGAGACCTTAAAGAGCTTGTGCTACTAGGTATTAAGGTACTGAATCTCTCATGAAAAGAGGATCTTCCCTTTATGTCTACAGCCAATTTTTTCACAGAGCTCAGATTTTGTCATAGGATACTTCCCCTGTTGTCCTTCCTGTTTCTCCTGTATCTCTTTCTAGGTCCTTACACACAAAAATCTCTTTCCCCTTCCTTTAGGAAAAGAGCAAAGAATTCATGTATATCAATGAACGCAAATAGACTCTCTCAGGTCTGCCCTATTATAGTTTACCAAGCCTGCATAGACATGACTCCAGCAGAAGAACAGGCCTAGGTTCTTGATATGTATTTTGGATACCTCTCATGCACCACTTCACATCTTCTCAACCCCATATCTTACTGCAAATCGCTTCCGTGTAGTCTTTGTCCAGCTTCACATAGGTGTAATCTGATGGCGTCATAACTGCGTCCCACAAAAAAAGCCTTGGCAAATGGACAGAGCTCAGTATGTCTTGTCTAATCTATAGTGTTTATGTCTAGATCTGCCCCAGGTCTTCTCTTATGCCAAGATCCAGTATACCTAGGGGAACCTGTTTGGCACTTACACATATAGAACCCAGAAGCAAGAGGGTAGTTAATGCCATGGGACTGCTCTTGACCAATAGAGGACAGAAATAGTGGGTGCGTGTTTCCCTCTTTTGTCTTCCAGACAGGCATTTTTGAGACACAATTCATAAGGATCCTCAGAAGTTCCAGTGAGATAGAACGGAAGTTGCCTGCAGGAGTGGTCAAACCAATAATTCATCCTTGGATTGACTTTCCCTCCTTCACTATCTCACACCCCTTGTTCCCCACTTCCCATTTCCAGAGTCCAGTTCAGTCTCTGAGACCCACTCCCCACTGGCCAATCCCCAATTATGACAGCTACTAACACTTTAAAAAAATTCCTCAGGTCCTAATTAGGGAAACCAGGTGACATGAAACAGCATTCTTGGAAGAATAATGCATAAGTGGAAGAATGCCCAATTCCCCTACTTCTCTATCACACTCTGTCACCTGAGCCTTTAAAGAGCTTGTTCTACGAGGCATTAAGGTATTGGAACCACTTTCCAAATAAAACATATCAGGCCCTATTTTCAGGGAAACCCAAATTATGAGAGTGTATTATGGCTTCTTGGTAATTGAGAAATAGAATAATGCTAAAAAATTTTTTTTTTTTTTTTTTTATGATACCAAAGAGACCAAGCTGCAAATTCTGTAAGATCTGAGACAGATTTTTTAACCATTCTGAAGCCCAGTTTCCACATCCATAAATGCGATAGCATGATTGGTGCAATCATGTTGGTCTAAGTACTAAATTGGATAATCTATGTGAGAAGCATAATAGGGTACCTGGCATAGGTAGCACTCAATCAATATTTGTCTCTTCTTCTCCCGGTCCCCACTCTTGGCCATTTTTTTTTTTAATTAGAGAATTGTAGGGTAGAAATGAAAATAGACATAATAAAAGGACAGTTGTGTGTACAAATAAAACATACTTCAAATGTATATACTTACCAGTATATAGATGGATATATATGCAGAAATTCACCAATCTGAACAACTTAAAATCTGTACTTTATGTAAGTTATATTGTAAATTTTTTTTGTTAAAAAAAGCCAGAAAATTGATGAATGCATTAAATACTTCCTAAAAGGAAGGGATGGAATTCTTGGGTTGTGTAAATGGCTAACACAATTGCTGCTAACTGAAAGGTTGGTGGTTCAAGCCCACCCTGAAGAACTTCGGAAGAAAGACATGGCGATCTACTTCTGAAAAGTCATAGCCATTGAAAAACCCTTTGAAGCACAGTTTTACCCTGACACGCTTGGGGTCACCATGAGTCGCAATCTACTCTACAGCCACTGGTTGATTTGGTTAAAAGAATGGGATACATCATTGTTTTAGAACAAGCATCTGAAATAGAGCCACATTGGTTGAACAAATCATTTCCCATTTTCTGTAAGAGCAGAAACTCTTTCCTTTAATAGGTTTAAAATGAAAATACTCTTGTACATATAGATTTGATACATTGAACACTAATGACTGAAGAACAGATGAATTGTGGGATTACATCAAGGACATCATACATGAAGAAAGCAAAAGGTCATTAAAAAAAGACAGGATAGAAAGAAAAGACCAAAATGAACATCAGAAGACACTCTGAAAGTTGCTCTTGAATGAAGAGTAGCTAAATCTAAGTAAGACATGATGAAGTAAAAGAGCTGAACAAAAGATTTCAAAGGGCAGCTCAAGAAGGCAAACTAAAGTATTATAACGAAATGTGCAAAGACTTGGAGTTAGAAACCAAAATGGAAGAATACACTCAGCATTTCTCAAGCTGAAAGAAATGAAGAAAAAATTCAAGCCTCGAGTTGCAATATTGAAGGATTCTACACGGAAAATACTGAACAACTCATGAAACGTCAAAAGAAGATGGAAAGAATATACAGAGTCACTGTTCCAAAAAGAATTTGTCAATATTCAACCATTTCAGGAGGTACATATGATCAAGAACTGATGGTACTGAAGGAAGAAGTCCAGGTTGCAGTGAAGGGAATGGTAAAAAGCAAGGCCCCAGAAATCGATGGAATACCAATTGAGATGTTTCAACAAATGGATGCAGCACTGGAAGTGTTCACTTGTCCATGCCAAGAAATTTGGGAGAGAGTTTCCTGGCCAACCAACTGGAAGAGATCAATACTTGTGCCCATTCCAAAGAAAGGTGATCCAACAGAATGTGGAAATTATAGAAAAATATCATTAGTATCAAACACAAGTAAAATTTTGCTGAAAATCATTCAAAAGCGGGTGTAGCAGTACATCAACTGGGAACTACCAGAAGTTCAAGCCGGATACAGAAGAGGGTGTGGAACCAGGGATATCATTGCAGATGTCAGATGAATCTAGGCTGAAAGCAGAGAATACCAGAAAAATGTTTACCTGTACTTCATTGACTGTGCAAAGGCATTTGACTGTGTGGATCATGACAAATTATAGTTAACGTTGCAAGGAATGGGGATTCCAGAACACTTAATTGTCCTTATGAGGAACCTGTACAGAGACCAAGAGGCAGTTCAAACAGAACGAGGGGATTCTGCGTGGTTTAAAATCAGGAAAGGTGTGCATCAGGGTTGTATCCTTTCATCATACTTATTCAACCTCTATGCTGTGCAAATAATCCGAGAACCCAGACTATATGAAGAAGAATGGGGCATCAGGATTGGAGGAAGATTCATTAACAATCTGCTATGTGCAAATGACACAACCCTGCTTGTTGAAAATGAAGAGGACTTGAAGCACCTACTGATGAAGATCAAAGACTACAGCCTTCAGGGTAAGACAGTACACAATACTGGGGAAGCCAGCTCAACTTGTACCAGGCAAGGTCATAGAAGCTCCACAGACACATCCAAACTCCCTGAGGGACCAAATTGCTGGGTTGAGGGATGTGGGGACCATGGTCTCAGGGAACATCTAGCTCAATTGTCATAACATAGTTTATAAAGAAAATGTTCTACACTCTATTTTGGTGAGTAGCATCTGGGTTTTGAAAAGCCTGTGAGCGGCCATTTAGGATACTCGACTAGTCTCACCCCTTCAGGAGCAAGAAAGAATGGAGGAAACTAAAGATACAAGGGAAAGATTAGTCCAAAGGACTAATGAACCACATCTACCACAACCTCCACCAGACTAAGTCCAGTACAACTAGATGGTGCCCAGCTACCACCACTGACTGCTCTGACAGGGATCACAGTAGAGGGTCCCAGGCAGAGCTGGAGAAAATTGTAGAACAAAATTCTAACTCAAAAAGAAAGACCAGACTTGCTGCCCTGACAGAGACTGGAAAAACTCTGAGAGTATGGGCCCGGACACTCTTTCAGCTCAGTAATGAAGTCACTCCTGAGGTTCACACTTCAGCCGAAGACTGGACAGACCCATAGAACAAAACAAGACTAAAGGAATGTACCATCCCTGGGGCAGGGACTGGAAGGCAGGAGGGAACAGGAAAACTGGTAATAGGGAATCCAAGTTTGAGAAGGGAGAGTGTTGACATGCCGTGGGGTTGGTAACCAATGTCACAAAACAATGCGTACACTAACTGTTTAACGAGAAACTAGTTTATTTTGTAAACTTTCACTTAGTACAATTAAAAAAAAAAAGACTACAGCCTTCAGTATGGCTTGCACCTCAACATAAAGAAAACAAAACTCCTCACAACTGGCCCAAAAAGCAACGTCATGATAAATGGAGAAAAGGTTGAAGTTGTCAAGGATTTCATTATACTTGGATCCACAATCAAACCTTATGGGAGTAGCAGACAGGAAAGGTGTCACTTTGAGGACTAAGGTGTGCCTAGCCCAAGCCATGGTATTTTCAATCGCCTCATATGCATGTGAAACCTGGACAATCAATAAACAAGACTGAAGAAGAATTGGTGCCTTTGAATTATGGTGTTGGTAAAGAATATTGAATATACCATGGACTGCTAGAAGAACAGACAAATCTGTCTTGGAAGTACAGCCAGAATCTTCCTTAGAAGCAAGGATGGCAAGACTTTGTCTCATGTACTTTGGGCATGTTGCCAGGAGGCTCCAGTCCCTGGAGAAGGACATCGTGCTTGGTAAAGTAGAGGGTCAGTGAACAGAGGAAGACCCTCAACTAGATGGGCTGACACCGTGGCTGCAATAATGGGCTCAAGCATAACAACATTTGTAAGGATGGCGCAGGACCGAGCAGCATTTCATTCTGTTGTACGTAGGGTCACTATAATTCAGAACCGACTCGAAGGCACCTGACAACAACTTTATTCTTTCTGCTGTAAGTACTATAATGCTGGGTGCATCCCCAATGACTGGTACACAGTCGGTGCTCAATAATGTTTGCCAAATGGATAGTAAATATAAATCAATGTACCCTGGCCAAAAGGAAGTAAGTTCTTCCTCCGGTTTACATTGTGACGACAACACAAATGAACTGACTTGCTTTGTTTTCTTCCCATCTCCCATCAGCCCAGCTTTGATTTGCATCTGTAATGTGGACGCATACAAATGGGCTCGCTGTCATCCCTTCTGAGCTAACCATGGTAACCTCATGACCTGTCCCCAGACACCAAGGCCAGGTCTTCTAGGTTGATCCCTCCCTCTCCATTTGTGTATTCTTGTCCCTTTGTGTTATTCATTTACTGGTAAGATAACTCATATTCCAGGAGCTGACTCCCAGACTCTCCTTACCCGTGATGATGGATGAGGGGCAGGGCTGTGCTTGCTCCCCACTCTTCACCCAACCTTACTGACAGACGTTGCTGAAAGGCCTGTGCAGAAACTTGGACAATATAATGGGAGTTTTCTTCCCCTTCTCTCTGTTAAATTCTAACTCACCCCCTTCCACCCCCACCCACACCACCAAGTCTAGCTCTTTCCTGCAGGCGGTCTCTGCCAGCCAGGCCAGGCTAGAGCTTGTTCTCTGATGTCTGAACCAGGGACCCCTACAAGGAAATACTGCTCTCATTCCAAAGTTGCTTCGTCTTCACAGGGGGAAATTTTTCAGGGAAAGGTAAACTGCAGCCAATCTGAGAAATCTTTAGTTGATTATTTACTGTCACTTTTTTTTTTTTTTTAACCTTCGAAAGATTCCACTGCAAGGGGGGAGGGCAGGTATTTCTACAGTTCACAGCCTGGTTACTTGCCTTCTTCCCTGCATAACCACCACCCTGAGTTGGCAGCTTAGGTTTCCATGCAAAGAAGCCAATTCTACGACCTGCTCCATTACCCAGAATGCCACTCAGTGGCCATTCAAAGTAGCAGACTTGCTAACAGGCTGAAGGGTTCGGTTTTGACATCATTCCTGAATTCCTGATGGTGCTTTGCAAATTAGCTTTTCCTGTCTACAGGAGTATCGTTACTTATTCTTTACAGTACAGGAGAGAAGCTGTCAATACAAGGGCTAAAAAGGAGTCAAACAGTATAAAAGAAAACTCTCTCAAAGCTGAACATCAAGTTGAAAAGTGATACTTAACTGTTTTCAGAGACAATTGTGGAGTTACAGAGCATGATTTCATGGGGACTTTAGTTTTGGGGCCAAATCTTAGTGCAGAGATAGCTGTTCTGTTTTAAAAATCGAAGCAGTAGTAACTATCTTAAGCAATTGATCAAAACACTGTGTGTAAAATAGGCAATAATAACATGTAGAAACTGGTGTTTCTACGGCTTTTATGACAAAGGGCATAAGGAACACCATCCATCCTTCCCTCCCGGATAAAAAAGGGAGAAAGTGAAAGTAGAGTGGTTTATGTCGTTTAAGAGGCAAAGGAAAAGACGACACATGGTAATGAACAGATTTAACCAAACACCAAAAATAACAGTGCACTTGTTATTGTGGCTGTATCAGTTAGGAAGAGCAATTGGCTGCAAATATCAGAGGCACAGCTGTGGCTAAAGGAAATCAGGGGTTTAGTCTCCCACAGAAAAAGTCTGAAGGTAGGACATCATCGGGGCCCAAATCCTGTCTTTCTCGTCTGCCACCCTTAACCTCATGACGGAAGATAAGTGCTAAAACCTCAGCTATCCCATCAGGTATGGGCAAGCAGGAAGAAGGACGGAAAGGGCAAAAGAGGTGTCCTACCCTGCTTCCTGGAGCCCTGGTGGCGCAACAGTTAAGTGCTTGGCTGCTAACTGAAAGGTTAGTGGTTCAAACCTACTCAGCAGTTCCGAGAAAGACCAGGTGATTTGCTCCCATAAAGATTACTGCTAAAAAAAAGTAGAATCCCGGAGATTTGGCAGTTTCTAGCCAATCTGTGAAAAGGTGAAGCATTCAATGGTTTTGCTCATTTGTAATGTTAATATATGCTGACGACTCTGTAACTTCTTGGACTCCAGCAGACAAGGCTCTAGCAGCATGCTTGTCTGTTTTTCCACTTTTGTCTGTTCTGTAATATTCCTTGAATTCTAGCAGGCACAGCTCTGGCAGCACACCTTTCTGATTTTCCATTTTTGCATCTCTGAACATATGCCAAATAAAACTTTCTTTTTGTTAAAAAAAATAAATAAAAGTTACCACCAAGAAAACTCTATGGGATAGTTCTACACTGTCGTATGGGGTTGCTGTGAGTCAGGACTGATTCAACGGCACCTAACAACAACCCTGCTTCCCAGAAGCCCCATCCAAATAGTTGCCAGATTCAGCAAATAAAAATACAAATACATTACATGGGACATATCTCAGCTATCCAGTGCTACTGTAACAGATATACCACAAGTAGGTAGTTTATGTTCTCACAGTTTGGGAGGCTTTGTTGTTGTTGTTGTGTGTTATAGAGTCAAATCTGACTCATAGAGACCCTATATGACAGAGTAGAACTGCCCTATAGGGTTTCCTAGGCTTTAATCTTTGTGGGATCAGACTGCCAGGTCTTTTCTCCCTCCAAGAGGATGGTGAGTTCGAACTCCAATCTTTCGGTTAGCAGCCATGCACTAAACAACTGGGCCACCCAGGGCTCAGGACAGCAGCTCTAGGGGAGGCTTTCTCTCTAGACTCTGGGAGAAGGTCCTTGTTACTTTTCAGCTTCTGATCCTCGGTTCCTTGGCAATCTTCACATGGTGTGTATCTTCCGTTCCACTTGTGCTTCCTTCTCTGGGCCTAATCCTCTCTTTTTGTATCTCAGAGGTGATTGGTTCAAGATATACACTACAGTGATATGACCTCACTAACATAACAAAGAAAACCCTATTCCCAAATTCTATTATATGCACAAATATAGGAACTAGAATTTACAACACATATTTGGGGGATGGTGCTGGGTGGGATGGGGGGACACAACTCAATCCACAGAAAAAACTCAATCCATAATAGGACATAAATAGGACATATACTAAATAATTACTCATTGTTTATCCAAAATTCAACTCAAATTTAACTGGGCATCCAGTATCTTGTCTGGTAACCCGGTGTCTTAGTTTCCTAGTGCTGCTGTAACAGAAATACCACAAGCGGGGGGCTTTAAAGAACTGAAACTTATTTTCTCACCTTTCAAGAGGCTAGAAAGTCTGAAATCAGGTCACAAGCTCTAAGGGAAGGTTCTCTCTCTCTGTTGGTTCTTGGGGAAGATTCTTGTCTCTTGCCAGCTTCTGTAGTCCCAGCATTTTTCAGTTCCTTGGTGATCTTCAAGTGTCATCTACATTCCCCTATTTGTCCTTGCTTCTGTGTCTAACCTACTCTTCTTAAAACTCAGAAGTGATTAGGTTAGGACACACCTACACTGATAGGTCTCATTAACATAACAAAAACTATTCTCAAATGGATCACATCCACAGGTTAGGATTCCAACACATATTTTAGCACTTCCCCCGAAAAAAAAAAAAAAATTTTTTTTTTCACCCAACACCACCTCCTTGCATCACATCAGCCACCCCTACTGCAATGGAGGCTGGGAAATGTAGTCTTTTAGCTAGGCCCATTGCCAAATTGAGTTGTTTGACTAAGGAAGAAATGGAGAGCGAATATTGGGTAAGCAGCCAACAGTTTATATAGGAGTGAGGGTGAATTGGGGGGAGGAGATAGAGCCTCATGTACGTCCCACACCCTCTGTGAAAACTTTCTTGATGGCATCAGTCCCTCATGGTCACTCCATCTTCCCAACATCTTGATTCTAGATACAAAGTAAAGAGACTGATATCTAATAGACATAAAAGAACTGACACATTCAGGTGGCTATTATCTTCTTCAAAAGGGATCAGACATTAACAATACTGCCACCCTTCAAAATATTTTTGGAATTTGGGATATTTTGGAATTAACATCCTGTTGAAGCAGAATTCTTCCCTTATAAGGTATCAAAGAAGCTCCTGGTTGTCAGCAGGATCAGGGAGGCTTTTGAAACTGCTTATCTCTTAGTGGAAATGTTCAACAGATTCCATTCTACATCAAATTTATGCCATTCCTTCCCAGAGCCTTCTCTAACATTGTAAGAACACAAGATTGTTTTCCGGCATGTCAACAGCTCTCTGGCCATTTGGGAACAGAACTAAAGGAGTAGCTGGTTTAGAAAATTGACCTTAGAAAGCTCAATGATGAAGGGAAGGACAACACACAATACGGGGGAAATCAGCACAACTCAACCAAAGCAAAAGCAAACAAGTTTCCTAGACACATGCAAATACTTTGAGGGACAGAGTAGCTGGGAGTGAGGCCTGGGGACTATAGTTTCGGGGGATATCTAGGTCAAACTGGCATAACAAAGTTCATAAAGAAAATGTTCTGCATCACGCTTTGGTGAGTAGCATCTGGGGTCTTAAAAGCATTCAAGCGGCCATCTAAGATACATTTATCGGTCCCATCCCATCAGAGCAAAGGAAAATGAAGGAAACCAAAGACACAAGGAAAATACAAGCCCGAAGGACCAAAAGATCAAATAAACCAGAGGCTCTACCAGCCTGAGACCAGAAGAGTTGGATAGTACCCGGCAACCACCAATGACCGCCCTGACAGGCAAAATGACAGAGGGTCCCGGACAGAGCAGGAGAACAATGTAGAACAGAATTCAAATTCACGTAAAAAGACCAGACTTAATGGTTTGACAGAGACTCGAGGAATCCCCGAAACTATGGCCCCCCAGAAGCTCTTTTAATCCAGAACAGAAACCAGTCCCAAAGCCCACTCTACCGACAAAGATTAGACAGGACTATAAAACAAAAAATAATACATATGAGGAACGTGCTTCTTAGTTCAATCAGATACACAAGACCAAATGGGCAGCTCCTGTCCCAAAGCAGGATGAGAAGACGGGAAGGGACAGGAACTGATCGAATGGACACAGGGAACCCAGAGTGATAAGGGGGAGTATGCTGTTACGTTGCAGGGATTGCAACCAACATCACAAAACATGTGTAAAAATTTTTAAAGGAGAAATTAATTTGAGCTGTATACTTTCACCTAAAGCACACACACACACACACAAAAAGGCAAGCAAGCTAAAATTCAAAATGAATGCAGTGAAAAAAAAAAAAAGAAAGCTCAATAGCTTGTCAAAACTCAACCATCAGCGCCTAATCCATCTCGCCAAAGCATGGTTTACACTGTGTCGTATCCTAAAATAAAGGTCGGATACAATGGGGAGGATGGACCTGAATTAAAATTCTCTCCATCTTTCCCTTGACAAATTCCAACTTTGGGTTCCTTTTTTCCTGATAGCGACAGCTTACGGTCCCTGCCCAATGTAAGCCACACTTCCGTGCTTTTTTTCCTGGCTCTTACCTGGATGAATTTAAACCAAAAAACAAAAAAACAAATCGTGGAGTCAATTCCAACACATGGTGACCCCATCTGTGTCAGAGTAGAGGTGTGATCCATAGGGTTTTCAGTGGGTAAGTTTTTGAAAGTTGATCACCAGGCCTTTGTTCTGAGGTGCCTCTGGGTGAACTCAAACCACCAACTTTCAGTTAGCATTTGCACCACCCAGGGACTCCATTGGATGAATTTAGGATGTTTCATAAGGGTCAGTCTCTATCTCCAAATGACAACACATCCAACATACCCTAAGTTCCCCTCCCCACGTTAGCTTTGTGGTCAGCAAGCTTTCAAAGACAGTATGAAATTATTTTTCTAAAATGTAGCCTTCATTACTCCATGTATATCGTTCAACACCACCTCTGAATGGTTGCTGGGCAAACATCTCCATGCAGATGCTGAGAACAGTAAACACATTGCAGGTATTCAGCCTGGTGTTGAATCAAGTTTCATTCTGGGCTTGTCACATGCTCTCTCGCTATTTATACTGCTTTGGGTCAGCCACTTGATGTTTCATAAATTTTGCCTCCAAGCTGGCCTGCACGGAAAGATGACCTATCTGGGGAGAATGTGTTCCAACTTTATAACCTCCATCGATTGCCCAATAGTCCTCTGAAAAAGTTGCAGGACTGGAGGGAGCAAAAGTCCATCCCACTTCCTGGCATTTAACAGTACCAAGTGCTTTAGCATGAATATAATTATGTTCCTTGCTTTCGGGAGGCCTTTCTAGCCAACCTCTTGCACATGTGAGCAACTGTAGGTGGCATGACAGATGTGGAAATTGGGCCTCCGTTCAAGGTCAACGCATGCAGGGTTTGCCAGTGATGAGTTTCCCAACCTTTTGGTTCTTTCAGAAAGCAAGAATAGAGCGTAATACAGGCAAGAATGGACCTATGGGATGGAAATAATGAGCCATTTATAACCCCAAATGAGACTGCTAGGAAAAATAAACACAAAAAAAAGTACATTTTATCAGAGGCCTGCACTGCCCAAGGCCAGTGGGGTACAAAGTACTGAGTGTTCAGCTTCCCTGGCCAACAGCTACAGTAAGTCATGTCCTCCTGGGTTGCTTCCCTCCTGTCAGCCCAATCAAGCAGCCTTAACCACCTGGTGGAGAGGAGCTTTAGTGTTTTCTGAGTGTGTGCTGGGTGGATGTTTCACATTTTTGATAAAGAGGTCAAGTCATGTTGCAACACTTAGCAAGTATCTCTGTGTTAACAGTTGCACAATTCTGAGAGGCCCTGAGTTCGTGCGTCAGGGAGCGCCCGCTTGAATCCAGCTTGTGTAATGTGTGGACAGGTCCTCCAGGTTTCTCTTCCTGGCCTCTGAGAGAATTTTCAGACTCTGAACTTGGCCCTGGATTGCAGTAGTTCTTTGTCTCAAAGGTGCATGGAATGGTTCAGTTGTCAGCACCTGCTAGTGAGGTGGAGGAAGCAGTCCTGAGCTGATCCTCCTCTGGCACCGGACAAAGAGTGTGGAGCTGGTCTCCAGATGGCCTTGGTCCACCCTGACAGACCCTGTAGGGAAGACAGGAGGAAGAACAAGAGTTTGTAATCTAAGGACATGTAGGCCAGGAGATCAAACAGGGACTGCTACCATAGGAGAAAAAAAAGAAACAGATTTCCCCAAAGCAAGGTATCCAGCTACATTAGCCCTCCTGTTACAGGGTTTGCTCACAGCTCCTTTGTCCGTTGATTGGAAATTGGGGGCTGTGCTCTTATGCTAGGGCCTACCTGGAACAAAGTTACAAAGTAGGTCAAGTGTTTCTTTGACACCCTCTCCCCTCCCATCACTGTACCCCTGCCTCCTTCCCTTCCTGGCAGCTGTTTCCACCCAGGCTTCCATTTACTCTACAAAGCTTGGAGCACCTGCTCTATACCAGGTGCTGTGCCAAGCGCTGGGCACCAGGCAGGACTTTCTCTACACCTGGTGGCCCCCTGCAGCTCACTGGGCCAGTCCCAAGTGAGTCTCCTCTCCCAGGTCACAGCCCCACCATGTCCTCAAATTATCCCTCCCTCCATGTACCTCCTGTAACTCTCTCCTTCTCTTCCACTTGGGGGTGGGGGTGTTTCTTTATAGTTCTCATCGTTGTAATCTAACAAATAACTCTTATAAAATGTGCCTTTACCAAAATACCATTATAGCTTTATCATTATGGCTTCTTCTATATATTAAAAAGTGATGGTTTGAAAGTTTTTTTGTTTTATTACCTTTTTTTGCAAGACTCAAAGTTAAAAGTATTGGAAAGGCAGGGTAAGTAGGAGGGGAAGCTGCTTATTTTTATGTAGTTTAAGACACATTTTAAAACAAATCAGGAAATGATAAGTTTTTACTAAATCATCAATAATGCTTGCTCTTCAGTTGTTAATAATTTTAGTTCTGTCATGATTTATTACTGAAAGTGAGATTTAGCTGTATAAATTTAGAATACAAATTGGTATTTTCTATTTTTTTCAGTTATAACTTTGGCCAATGAAACTATTCAATCACTAAAGCTTCTATAAATTTAAAAAAGGGAAAAGTGATAGTTTGAAGAAACTGTGTCTTCCGTGGAATGGACAAGGGACTAATTGTGGAATTCAAAGCAAAAGAGCATCAAACCAAAAAACCAAACCTGTTGCCATTAAGTCGATTCCAGCTCAGGACGACCCCACGTGTTACAGGGTAGAACTGCTCTACAGGGTTTCCCTGTCTGGAATTTCTACAGAAGCAGATCACCAGGCCTTTCTTCCATAGCACCGCTGGGAGGCTTTGAACCTCCAAACTTTAGGCTAGTGATCAAGTGCAAACTGTTTGCACCACCCAGGGACCTGCAAAAGAGCCCAAGGGAGTAAGGTATTATCTGAGCAGAATCTTTCCAGATAGAATTTCACCAGGTAGCAGTTGCCCCTTTCTCCTATTCATTTATTATTATTAGTGGGGTTGTGTGTGGAGTGGCTACCGGTGCAAATTCTGAAGCTGACTGCCTAGGTTCAAATCCAAGCTCTGCAAGTTAGAATCTCGGGAAAGTCATTTGATCCTTGTTCCTGAATTTCCTCATATGAAAAGAAGGATGATGGAAATGTGTAAGTATATCTCACTGAGTGGTTTGAGGATTTACATTTTTATGATACTGGCATGCACAGTAAGCATTCTATAAATATTAACTTTCATTTTCAGGAGGCCAACCTTATCCTGTTTACTTGCAGTCAGATTCTCATGTAAATTGTTGTGCTCGAAAGAGAGGACTTGTTATTTGGGGCCTCAGTTTCCTCATCTGCAATTTAGGAAGTATTGATTGAAGTAGTGTTTGAATGTGGGGAGCCGACCAGTCAGGAGACCAGCTCTCTACTGGCTTTGCGACCTTGGGCAAGTCATCTGTCTCCCTGACATTGGACCTAAGTCATTCATATTACACTTACTCAATCTTTGCCATATCCTTGTTCCGCATCCCTGTACTTGCCTATTTTCCTTTAAATAATCTTTAAATCAACTCACTTTCATGTGTAGCTTCACACTGAATGGTAACACCCATGTACACAAAGGTTTGATGTGTCAGTTACAGATGCTTCTAAAGCGTGTTAAAATAAATACATAATGAAACTTGCAAAGCTTTGTATAACACTCAAATCATCTTGCAGCCCACCATTTTTTAGGGAACTCTAGAGCAGACATTCACAATGAATCAGGCCTGCTCCAAAATTACCATTACCTAATTCTTATGTGGTTACTTACCTTCAGATGCATTTCTTTATACCGTTTGATTCCTTGAAGGGAAAGACTGTGATTATACTTCTTAAGCACCAAACCAAAAACCAAACCTGTTGCTGTTGAGTCAATTCCAACCCACAGCGATCCTATAGGACAGAGTAGAACTTTCCCATAGGGTTTCCAAGCAGTGGCTCATGGATTCGAACTGCCAACCTTTTGGTTAGCAGCTTTATCAGTTAACCACTGTGCCACTAGGGCTGCCTCTTTAAGCACAGGGCTTGGTAAATATTTAATTTTATGTTATAAATAAAGAAATACATACACACATGTTGCTAATTGCCTGCGAAGTTGGCTCTGACTCAGCAACTTTATGTACAACAGAAAGAAATGTTGCCACATCCCGCACCATCTTCATGATCCTTGGTATGTTTGAATCCATTGTTTCGGCTATCGTGTCAATCCACCTCATCAAGGGTTTCCCTCATTTTCACTGACCCTCTACTTTACCAAACATGAGGTCTTTTTCTAGCATTGGTCCTTCCTAATAATGTGTCCAAAATAAGCATACAAAAAACCCATTGCCATTGAGTCGATTCCGACTCATAGCGACCTTATAGGACTGAGTAGAACTGCCCCATAAGATTTCTAAGGCTATATTCTTTACAGAAGCAAACTGCCACATCTTCCTCCTGCAGAGTGGCTGGTGGGTTTCAACTGCTGACCTCAGTTAGCAGCAGAGCGCTTAACCACTGTGCCACCAGGGCTCCCTAAAATAAGTGTACATACGTACATGTATATGTATGTGTAAACATATATAGAGAGAGAGAGAGAGACACACATGCACATACGAATAATTTTTTTTTTTAACCACCAGGTCAGTACCAAAAATACTCATTCCTTTTTTTCTATGTCAACACCACTGTAGTCTTTGAGTGGTTGTTCACTAAATAAAATGAAGCTCTTGGAGTTCCAGCTTTTGAGTGGGTGCTCAGTAGCCTCTTTCCCTCTTCCTGTGGCCTCTTTCCCTCTTCCTGTAGCCCTTTGTTAGTGAGGAGCTGTTTGCCATGTGAAAAATAAGCCCACTTCCTGAGGAGTTTATAGCCAGGCTATTGTTGAGCCAGAACAATTGGCCTCAGTGTCAGCCCTCAAAGAGCATCTGTTCCCAGGTCCAGAAATGTCTAAACTAAGGGAGAAAGAAATTACCCCTCTAAATGCTATTATTGAATGGGCCTCAAGAAATTGCCTGGTGATTTACTAGAGGCTCATCATTTTTTTTTTCATCAGCAAAGATTTATTTTGCATTCTGGGTTCATAGGATGAGTAATTTCTCAGTCAACCAACATTCATTAAGCATCTTTTTGTGCCCCTTCTGTGTCAATGACCCTTGGGAGATACAAACCTGAAAAAGACTATTAGACTGTGAAGTGCCTGGAAAGTAAGGAATATGCCGTTCGTCTTTGCATTCCCTGGGACTTAGCAGTTTGTGCTTGACTACTGACTTAAAGGTTGGTGGTTAAAATCCACTCAGCAGTGCCATGGAAGAAAGACTGGTGATCTGCTTCTGTAAAGATTACAGCCAGGAAAACCCTATGGAGCAGTTCTACTCTGTAACGACGGGGTGCCTATGAGCGCACTAGCGTAACGTCACACACATGGTAGCTATGCATTACGTATTTGTTCCGTAAATGAAGAAATGAGTGAATGAAGACACCGTTATAGCACTTAAGAGCTTATAGTTCATTTGAGAAGAGAGAGGGTGTAGACAAATGAAGGGTTAATTATTAATAACATTATAAGAGATAACAAAGGCCACTAAACCTCCCCCCCAAAATAATGAATTAATTCAGTGGCAGGCCTCACGAAAGAATGAGTGTTGGCCATTCTACTGTACTTACCTTTCTTTCTACCTCATGAGCCCGACTTCAGAAGGAAGTTGCTAGGTTGGTGTCATGTGACTGTTTTCTAAAGGCCACCGACTTTATCTCCTCGTGGAGGTGAGCAGAGTATTATTTAACGTAAATAAATCTATGGGGTTTATCTTCCCCAGCATTCTTCAGACATCCACAGGCAAAGAAAGAATTGGCAGTATTGACTCCTTGAGATTTATGGAATTAGAAAATCTGAGAGAGGCTGGAAGTCTTTAATTAGTGATTTCGCAGGCTTGAAGTCATGGTGCCCCTTCAGAATAAAAGGGCCTTTGCCATGACTTCCTGGGGAGAGGCTCTGGGTTTTCTATGCAGCTCTCTAGGATCCCAGACTGTCAGCATAAAAATAGCAGCCGGAATCAATGTTCTCTATTATTCATTAGTTACCGAAATACTCTCCCCAAATATATACTTAACTAAAAGAAGTCTTCTTCCATAAGGTTTTTAAAACATTTTTAGTGCCTGAATCAGCCCACACATTTCAGTCTACTTCATTGGGCACCGATACCATCACCAACAAAACCCCAATTAATTGGAAAGAATGACATTTACATTAAAATTGTTTTTGAAAAATAGTTTATGCACCTGGTCAATAAAAAGTGCAAACAGTGCAAACAGTATAGGGTAGGAAGTAAATTGCCCTCCACCCCTGGAGCCCAGTCTTCCAATTTTTTCCATGGGAGTATTCACTGTTACATCTTTCGGGTATCCTTCTAGAAATCTATGTATATGCATTTACGTATGTGCCAGCTTATATACATACATGTGCCTCCACCTTTCTCACACGTACTCTTCTGTTCCTTAGTGAAACTGAACAAGACATTGTGGAGGTTGCTGTTGCAAATTCATATGTTTAGACTGACCTCTTTAATTCTAACAGTTGCACTGCATTCTGTTGTGAAACTAGATGCCGTTGGGTTGACCCTGACTCATGGCAGCACCACGTATGTCAGAGCAGAACTGAACTTCATAGGGTTTTAAATGGCTGGTTTTTCAGAAGTAGATTGCCAGATATTTCTTCTGAGGCAGCTCTGGGTGGACTCGAACCTCCAACCTTTCAGTTAGCAGCCTAGCCAGTTAACTGCACCATCCATGGATTCCTTTCTAGTGTATGAATGCCCCAAAACATGTTAACCAAGCCCCCTACTGACAGGCATACAGGTGGTTTCCGGTCTTTTGTTCCCACAAGAAACGTAAATATCTTCACACATAAGTGTGAACAGAACTATAGAATCAGTTCCTCAAAATAGAATTGCAGGGTCAAAAGATACGTGAATTTTGATTGGGATAGACGTTGCCAAACGGTGACACTTAGCTTTTCATGAGAATTGGCAAAAGTAAAGTTTTGTTCAGGCAAGAAACAAGAGTGAAGATGGTATTTTATTTTAAACCTCAGTATCTCAGGCAAGCAGCACATTTATTTATTAAACCAACCTGCCAATGTCTTGCCCACCTAAACACTCACACAAATATACACACTATCATGAGTCCAGTCAAAACATACCGTGACAACAGCTTACCAAATGAAGAACTTGCCAGAAGTTCCTTACCACCAAATTGCAGGAGTGTTTGTTTCAATGTGGTTAGCTCACTAAGGCCACAAATTCCCCACTTTGTCCTTGCTGTGTTTACTACTCTTTGTGAACCTTGTCAGTTAGCAACACTGCCTTATTTTTCTTTTGTAACCAAAGGTCGGTTTACGACCCTGCCCCCCTCCCTTCCTCCTCTTCAACGCAGATGCATCATTTCTTTTCAGCATGGTTTCCTTACAAAAGTAACTAGTCCAAAAATAACAGATCAGGCCGATTATTGATGCATCGCCTGTGTGTGTGTGTGTGTGTGTGTGAGGGGAGGGCAGGGGATTTGTAAGTGAACTGACACCTTGGACTTGGTTCAGCTGCCACGTCCCTCACTGGCTTCATATAGTAAAGAAAAAATGAAGAGACCCAGAACATTCTTCAGTGTCTCTAGCATTTACCCTCACACTCTGCTACAATCACTAGTTGAAGCATCTTTCCTGTTTGTTCTTATAACATGAGAAACCATGTAGAGGTTTTGTGTTTGTTTTGTAACCAGCTGTAGCGTATTTTCTTTTCTCTGCCTCAGACCACAAACATATAACCTTCCTAGCAACCGTCTGAAATCTGCATCTGACCAGGCTGGAACAAAATGAAGTCATTTTGGTTCCACTGGTAACGACCAATTAAATAAATGGCCTGCCTATATTTAGGATGGGATTCTAAATTTAAGATGGCTTCAATTCTACCTAAAATATTTTTCGGCTACATGAATTCATGAAATAATTTCTGTAATATGAGAAATCAAGAAGATTCATTTTTACATTTACCTCAGAATCACTCTCAAAGAGCCAGAGACTGTGAGAGAAAAAAAATAGATTTAGACTCCGCAAGAAAGCTATTTCCATGCCTACATGCACTCCTCAGCCCAGAATTACACTGCTCTTTCTAGAAGCAATGGAAAAACAGATCTAATTTGAATTCAGTACTGGGATTCTCACCTTCCATGCAGGAGACCTGGGTTTAATTCCTGGCAAATATACCTCAGGCACAGCCAACACCCATCTATCAGTGGAGACGTGAATGTTACTGTGATGCTGAACAAGTTTCATCTGAGCTTGCAGACTAAGACAGACTAGGAAGAAAGGCCTGGCAGTCTATTTCCAAAAATCAGCCAATGAAAACCCTATTGTGATCCATAATGGATCATGGGGATGGCACAGGACCAGTGTTTTGTTCTGTTATGTGTGGAGTCATCGTAAGTTGGGAGCTAACCCCACAGCAGCTAACTACAACAACAGCAAATTTAAAAATAGATACAAAACCCACTTCACTATGTCCACACTTGTTGGTTAAACCTTGAACTCATACTTAAGGGTCAGCCACCTACCTGCCCAGGGGGAGTTTGGAAATCGGTGCTGCTACTCTTGATCCTGCCAGAAGGGGTCAGCAAAAGGCAGGGCCCCAGGGGCCTAGAAGCAGGGAAGAGAATGGACAACAGGTAGAAGTCACCAAACTATTCCAGACCTGGCTACAGAAACCTTGAAAGGAAAGCTCCAGCTTCAATTAACTAATCAAATTTGTCCACACAATGAAGAGTTTCGAAATCAGTAAAGACAGTTCCACGATGCTACAGGAAGACCAAAAGTCACCAACTCTACTCCATAGTGGGCACTCATTGAATATTGTTAAATGAATTAATGATTGGATAGAGCTTACTTACAATCAGGTGAGAGCAGAAAACACAAGTAACACAGAATACAATGGTGTGAGTGGTCAGTTCTACCCAGAGTAATAGGGAAAGCCTTTAGACATGAGGCAACAATTGAATGGGCCATTGCAGAGGACCACTACCTACCACCAGTTGCCACTGAGCTGACTGACTAATAGCGACCTTATATGCCTGAGTAGAGCTGTGCTCCATAGGGTTTTCAACGGCTAATTTTTTAGAAGTGCATTGCCAGGCCTTTCTTCCACGGTACCTCTGGGTGGACTTGAACATCCAACCTTTCGCTTAGCAGTAGAGCACATTAACCATTTGCACTGTGCAGGGACCCCCATGGTGGAGGAAGAGGTATTTAATGTAAGTAAGTGAAAAAGCATAGCATGAGCAAAGGCCTAAAGCAGAGGTCCACAAACTACAGTTCCTGGGCCAAATCCTGTCTGACATCTGTTTTGTAAATAAAGTTTTATTGGAACACAGCAGTGCTCACTTATTTACATTTTGTCTATGGCTGCTTTCATGCTACAACAGCAGAGTTGTATAGTTGCAACAGAGACCATATGACCCACAAAACCTAAAATATTTACAATCTGGCCGTTTATAGAAAGTGTCCGCCAACCCATGGCCTAAAAGGTACGAAAGGGTATATTATAGGGCCTGTCAGAAAGTCCAAATAGCTGGAACTTGGAGTCCAAGCAGGGGCTCAATGAGAGAAGAGACAGAAGGTAAGCAGAGACTAAACCTAAGATTTGTCCACCCCATACAAGGAATTTGGTCTTGAACATTTAGGAAATGGGTGACAAGAGCAGTTTTGCATTTAAAAAGTGTCTCAGGCATCAGCATAGGCACAAGAGATCTGAGACCAGAACAGGAGTCCAGTTCTCCAAACTTTACATCTCTGACAAATTCCTTGATTCAACTAATATAGTAGAGCTTAATACTTGTCATTCTACGTCATGGGATACGCTTGAGAAACAGGATCTGACACCCAGAGACATTCAGTCAATGTTTATTGAATAAAAGAATTAAGGAAGGAATAGAGAAGATATTTTAATAACATCATTGTTCAAAGGTTTCCTGAATAGTCAGCCTCTGGAGGAAACAAATAGCTGGTTTCCCACTGATCTCTAGTTTCCACATCAGGAGGCACTGAGATCCAGGCGTGAGGAGGTTAATAATGAGACGCAAGCCAGAGAGAAATTCCTTCCCTTCATCTCTAGTGCCAGCATCATCAAATACCAGCCACTGGCCAAACCTGTGTTTATTCCATGCCCGGTGGCCTAATGAGAGCGGTTAGGACAAGAAGGAGCTCTGCTAATAACTGTAATAAAAATAATAATGTCACTTGGCTCCTTGTGGCATCTTGAGTTGGAAGCTCTTGAATCGTTTTTCTCTCCTGCATAGCTATTATTTCCATTTTATTTCAACTAAGGAAAAGCCAAGGCATAGAGAGAGGTTGTGACTTGCCCAAGGTCACTGAGTAAACCCGAAGAGTCATTTTTACAAGCTAAGAAGGGTTTCAGGATATGTGGAATCCAGTGCCTTTCCTAGCCTAGAACAGGCCGGGTACATGGCTCAGGAAGGAAGACGGCATTATCCATGCTGCGTTCTCTTAGAAATGAGTCGTACTAGAGGAGGCCCAGGGTATGAGGGCCTGGGTCAGGCAAATGTTTTTGGCAGTCATACATTGTCTCTGTCCACCAGATTTCAAACACCTAATCACCCAAGGCTACTCTCCATCACAGATGAGGTCCCTTTGAAGGTCCAGCCTATAGAAGCAGAGTGGTCTGACTTAGGGGTGTCTCTCCCTCCTAGCCATTCACCCAAGTGCCACCACCTGTGAAGTCCAGGCCTCCCTGTTCCTTTATTCATCAGAAGCCTATGGCTAGGGTAGCCACAGGTCCCACTTTGCCTGTGATGATCCTGTATTCGCCTGCATCCCAGCATAATTATCCACAGATCTCCCTTTCACTCTCAAAAATGCCCCAGTTTTGAGTATAATTATGTGGTGCCCCGAGCTCTGACAAATTGGGAGGTCTCTACACTGAATTCAAAAGCCCTCCTTTAATCATGATTGTTCTGTCTCGGCCACTTTTTTCTTTTCTTTTCTTTTCTTTCTTTTATATTTTAGATGAAGATTTACAGAACAAACTAGTTTTTCATCAAACAGGTAGTACACACATTGTTGTAGGACATTGGTTAACAACCCCACGTCATGTCAACACTCTCCCTTCTCAACCCTGGCTTCCCTATTATCAGCTTTCCTATTCCCTCCTGCCTTCCAGTCCCTGCCCCAGAGCTGGTGCACCCTTTTAGTTTCATTTTGTTCCATGGGCCTGTTCAATCTTTGCATCTCAGCCAATTTTGTTGCATAGGCCCAGGATCTTGTACTCAGAATGGACCCAAACACCCAGCCAGTTCAGGAATCCCCTCTAATATGTAATCTAATCACTAAGCAAATGTTTCTGGTTATAGAGTTTGCTACACTGCCCACACAATAGTCAATTACAAATTGTTAGAAATCATGTCCTTATCTTACACCAAAATCTGCCTTTCCTTAGCACTATGCTCAAGAAGTTGAACTATCAATTCTCCTTCCTGTTCCACGACAAAACCAGAAATAATAATAATAATAAAAAAAACCTATTGCCAGCAGGTCAATTCCAACTCATAGTAACTCCATAATGGAGCTCCCTAAAATCTTCTGTTCCCCAATCCAAACACCATCAAGCATTCAGGAACAAATTCTAGCACAGCTTTCAGGAATCTGGTTTCAAAGTCAACATAACTGGATTCAGGTCTAGCCTGTCACTCCCTAGCTGGATAACTGAGCAAAACACTAAACTTTCCTCATCTATAAACAGGGATGGATTACCCAATTAGCAAGGTACTACATCAAAGATGTGGTGAAACTCATGCAAAATTGTTAACTACAGGTTAGTAAGTAAACACAATTAAGCCTGTGCGTATCTTGCCTACTCTAAGCGAGTGTGTACCTTGTTTACTGTTTAATCTGCCTCTATCTATAAATGTAGAATAAATAATAGCTTCCTGAACCAGGCACTGCTAGTTACCTAGCCAATATCCTTTCCTCCTTTCTCTATTACTAAGGGGCTCACTCAACCATACTTGAGTTATCAGACTCCTTTTTTTTTTTTTTTTGCAGGTAGATGTGGTCTTGCAACACAGTTCTGAGCAATAACGTGTAAGTGGAGGTACCAGCTGAGGTTTCTGAGAAGTTTTGTTAGAGGGAACATACTCAGCTTACACTTATCTTTTTCAGTTTTTGCATCTTAGCCTTGCCCTTCTTCCTCCCTAAGAATCAGTTGTGATGCTTGAAGGTAGAACGACCATATTGCAGACATGAGGAAGAAAGCCACCACTGAAGGATGCAGAATAGTAAGATTAACAGTGGGTGGGAAAAACTAGATGGTGCCGTACTTTCACTACCAACTGTTCCGATCAGGGACTCAATAGATGGTCCTGGATAGAATGGGAGGAAAATGTAGAAGAAAATTCTAATCCCTAAAAAAAATTACTGACCAGCAGAGACTAGATAAAACCCCCAAGACTACCACAATGAGATGCTCTTTAAACTTGGAACTCAAAGCACTCCCAGATGTCACATTTCAGCCAAATGACAGACTGGCCCATAAAATAAATAATATTACCTGTGAGTATTGCGCTCCTCAAAATAATCATCTAGCTGAAACCAAATGGTTAACATTTACCCTAGACCAAAGATGAGAGGACAAGGGGGAACAGGAAAGGTAGATTAATGGAAACAAAATAACCAAAATGGAAAAAATGAGAATGCTGATACGTTGTGAAAAATGTAACCAATGTCACTGAACAATATGCATAGAAATTATTAAATGAGAACCTAAATTCTTGTGTAAACTTTCACCAAAAACACAATAAAATATTTTTAAAAGGGGGGGGAGTGGTGGGTACTGTGTCCCTGGTGGCATTATGGGGACCCCATACTCATCCTGGACTTCTTATTTAAAAAAAAAATTTTTTTTTTACATGGATAAAATTAATTAATTCCTTGTTTGGTTAAGCCGCTAGAGTTGGATTTCTGCCATTTGCAGCCAAACTAATTCTAAATGACACCTACTTCAGAGGGTTATTATGAACATAAAATGAGCTTACAATAGTATCCGGTACACAGGAAATACACAGTGAATGATTTGCTATTATTGATATTCATTGCCATCGGCCTTAGAAACAGGGGTAAGATCATGGAGCTACTGCAACCCTGCTGACCCCCAATAGCACTTGTGCAAAAACAACTGTGATCTTTCAAGCACGAAAATGTCAGGTGAAGATGTTTGGACAACAGACATTTTTGCTAGTGGTTAATGAACCCAGTTCTTCAAAGCACCTCTCAGATCACAGAAGCACAGAGAAATGAAATTCCACCTGGCTGACAGGTGAGGGAGCAAGCTCTTGCCTGCCCTGGTCAGGGAATCCATCCATGTTTTATAGTGTGTCTCCTGGAAGTGTGATCTTCTCTGAATGACAAGCAAAGCACAAAACTTTACCATAACCAAACCCACTGCCGTTTAGTTGATTCCAACTCCTAGCGACCCTGTAGGACAGATTAGAACTGCCCCATACGGTTTTCAAGCCTGTAACCTCTAGGGAAGTGAAAGCAGACTGCCACATCTTTCTCCCTCAGAGCAGCTGGTGGGTTTAAATTGCCAATCTTTCAGTTAGTACCCAAGTGCTTTAACTACTACACCACTGGGGCTCCTTTAAAGATGTCATTATTTCATGAGAACACAGTTTCTGGTAAGAAACAAAAGCCACGCCTGAAACCAGCTGATCACAGGTGCACGTGTTCAAACCCAGTACTGGAGAATGTAATTAGCTTTCTATAACCTAACTGAAATGGAGCCTCTGGATGGCACAAGTGGCTAAGTGCTGGACTACAAACCAAAAGGTTGGAGGTTCAAACCTACCTAGAGGTGCCTTGGAAGTAAGGCCTGGTGATCTGCTTCAGAAAGGTCACAGCCTTGAAAATTCTACGAAGAAGTTCTACTCTGCACACCCAAGGTCACGATGACTCGATGGCAACTAACCACAACAACAACCTAACCGAACCACTCACCAAGGTCAGAAAAGGATGGGACTAGCCATGCATTCTGCACTGAAGTCCACCAAGCCATACAGCCAGACTCCCAGGCACCCATATCCCTTCCACCTGAATCCACAGATCAAGAGAGTAGTACAGTGAAAAAGAAAACCAATGAAATAAATACTTGTGGACATTGGAGTCAAAAAGACCTAGGGTTCAAATCCTATGGGTCACTTACTAGCTGGGTAACTTTGGCATAAAATTTTCCTTTCCTGAGCTTCAGTTTACACATCTGTAAAATGGGAATTGTTGTTGTTAGGTGCCATCGAAAAGGTTCTGACTCATAGCGAGCCTATGCGCAACAGAACAAACCGTTGCCTGGTCCTGCGCCGTCCTCACAATTGCTACTATGCTTGAGCCCATCACTGCAGCTACTGTATCAGTCCATCTCATGGGGGGCGGGGGTGAGTTTCCTCTCTTTTACTGACACTCTACTTTAACAAGCATGCTGTCCTTCTGCAGGGACTGGCCCCTCCTGATAACATGTCCAAAGTATGTGAGACGAAGTCTTGCCATCCCTGCTTCTAAGGAGCATTCTGGCTATACTTCTTCCAAGACAGATTTCGTTGATTCTTCTGGCAGTTCATGGTATATTCAATATTCTTCACCAACACCATAATTCAAAGGCATCAATTCTTCTTTGGTCTTCCGTTATTCTTTGTCCAGCTTTTGCATGTATATGAGGCGATTGAAAATACCACGGCTTGGGTCAGGTGCACTTTAGTCCTCAAAACGACATCTTTGCTTCTTAACACTTCAAAGAGGCCTTTTGCAGCAGATTTCCCCAATGCAATACTCCATTTGATTTCTTGACTGTTGCTTCCATGGGGGTTGATAGTGGATCCAAGTAAAATGAAATCCTTGACAACTTCAATCTTTTCTCCATTTATCATGATGTTGCTTATTGGTCCAGTTGTGAGAATTTTCGTTTTCTTCATGTTCAGGTGCTGTAGACTATAGTCTTTGATCTTCATCAGTAAGTGCTTCAAGTCCTCTTCACTTTTTTAGGAAGCAAGTTTGTGTCATCTGCATATTGCAGGTTGTTAATGAGTCTTCCTCCAATCCTGATGCCCCATTCTTCTTCATATAGTACAGCTTGCCTTGGATTATTTGCTCAACAAACAGGTGGAGTAAGTATGGTGAAAGGATACAACACTGATGTGTACTTTTCCTGATTTTAAACCATTCAGTATCTCTTTGTTCTGCTCTAACAACTGCATCTTGGTCTGTGTACAGGCTCTGCATGAGCAAATTCTTCACAATGTTATTCATAATCTGTTGTCCACACAGCCAAATGCCTTTGCATAGTCAATAAAACACAGGTAAACATCTTTCTGACATCAGCAATGACATCCCTCGTTCCAAGTCGTCTTCTGAGCCTGGCTTGAATTTCTGGCAGTTCCCTGTCAACGTACTGATGCAACTATTTTTGAATGATCTTCAGCAAAATTTTACTTGAAGGTGATATTAATGATATTGTTCAATAATTTCTGCATTCTGTTGGATCACCTTTCTTTGGAATGGGCACAAATATGAATCTCTTCCAGTCGGTTGGCCAGGTAGCCGTCTTCCAAATTTCTTGACATTGGTGAGTGAGCACTTCCAGCACTGCATCCAATTGTTGAAACACCTTAATTGGTATCCTGTCAATTCCTGGAGTCTTATTTTTGGCAAATGCCTTCACTGTAGCCCGGACTTGTTCCTTCAATACCATCAGTTCTTGATCATGTGCTACCTCCTGAAATGAAATACACAGTGACTCTGCATATTCCTTTTATCTTCTTTGATGTTTCCTGTGTCATTCAATATTTTGCCCATGGAATCCTTCAGTATTGCAACTTGAGGCTTGAATTTTTTCTACAGTTCTTTCAGCTTGAGAAATGCTGAGAGTGCTCTTCCCTTTTAGTTTTCTAACTCCAGGTCTTTGCATATTTCATTACAATATTTTACTTTGTCTTCTCGAGCTGACCTGTGAAATCTTCTGTTCAGCTTTTTTACTTCATCATTTCTTCCATTCACTTTAGCTACTCTATGTTCAAGACCAGCTTTGGTCTTTCCTTTCTTTTCTGTCTTTTTAATGAGCTTTTGCTTTTTTCCTGTGTAATATCCTTGATGTCATTCCATAACTTGTCTGGTCTTCTGTCATTAGCGTTCAATGCATCAAATATATTCTTAAGATGATCTCTAAATTAAGGAGGAATATACTCAAGGTCATACTTTGGCTTTTGTGGACTTTATTAAATTTTTTTCAGCTTCAACTTGAACTTGCATATGAGCAATTGATGTTCTGTTTCACAGTTGGCCCCTTGCCTTGTTCTGACTGGTGATATTGAGTTTCTCCATCGTCTCTTTCCACAAATGTAGTCAATTTGGTTCCCGTGTATTCCATCTGGCAAAGTCCACTTGTGTAGTTGCTGTTTATGTTGTTGAAAAAAAAAATATTTGTAATGAGAATGGTGTTGGTCTGGCAAGATTCTACATGCAACCTCTGGCATCATTTCTATCACCAAGGCCAGCTATATTTTCCAACTACCAATCCTTCTGCTTTATTTCCAACTTTCACATTCTAATCACCACTAATTTTTAATGCATCTTGATTGCATGTTTGATCAATTTGAGACTCTAGAAGTTGGTAAAAATCTTCAATTTCTAGTACAAATCTGAATAAGTTTTGTTAACTGGTCTTATAGGCTTATGGATGTTTTCCTATTACTGACAGCGTTGTACTTCAGGATAGATCTTGAAAAGTTCTTTTTGATGATGAATATGACACAATTTCCCTTCAATTTGTCGTTCCCAACATAATAGACTCTGTGACCATTCAATTCAAAATGGCCAATACAAGTCCCTTTCAGCTCACTAACGCTTAGGATATTGATCTTCAAGCGTTCCATTTCCTTTTTGACGACTTCCTATTTTCCTACATTCATACTTCATATATTCCATGTTAGATTACTAATTGGTGTTTGTACCTGTTTCTTCTCATTTTGAGTCATGCCACATCAGCAAATGAACATCCTGAAAGCTTTACCCCATCCACATCTTTAAGATCAGCTCTACTTTGAGGAGGCAACTCTTCGCCAGTCGTATTTCTAGTGCTCTCCAACCTGAGGGGTTCATCTTCTGGCACTATATCAGACAATGTTCTGCTGCTATTCATAAGGTTTTCCACTGGCCAATTTTTCAGAAGTAGACACCAGGTCCTTCTTCCTAGTCTGTCTTAGTCTGAAAGCTCCATTGAAGTCTGTCCACCATGGGTAAACCTGATGGTATTTGAAAAACTGGTTGCCTAGCTTCCAGAATCACAGCAACACGAAAGCCACCACGTTACGACAAACTGACAGTTAAACGGTGGGAATAAGAATGTTCATTTCACAAGTTTTCAAGGGATTTAAAAAAATAACATACATGGCAGTGCCTAGTGTGGAGTTGGTTTCCCTTCCTTTTCTATCAGCAAGACTGGCAGGCTGACTTGCTTTACCCAACCCCCAGCTCCATGGAGTAGACCCAGCTCAGGCTCCTGTCGTGAGTGCAGCTCACTGCCTTCTGGCCTGTGTATCATCATCCAAGTTTTGGGGCTTTACTTGCAGAGCCAAAGCCTTCCTCAAAGGTGAAGTCATAAAGCAGAAAAAGACAAAGCTCTGCTTTTAGAGAGCAGGTCTGGTTGGCAATGAGCAAGGCCATCTCTCCTGTGGCCAGCTAGCCCCCTGGGTATGTGAGTCCTGAGGAAACCCAGCGGGAAAGGGCTAGTCCACTTGGCCTTCCCACCACAGCCACACAATACATATGGAGAAAGAGCGAAGGAATGAGGGGGTACTTCATCTGTCTCTCGTTCCTCTGGAAACAGGAGTTGGAGTCCCAGGCAGGATGCAATACGACAGTCACAAGATTCATACCCAAAGCCACGAAACATACTCTTCTTGCTACATCACCTGGCAGCAGTCCTCAGCAGCTGGTTCCCCAGCTACTGTGGTGCATGGAGCATTTTGCTCACCTCCATGTCTTAGGAGCTGCTACTATTATTATTCTCACTTTTCCTTTAGCCTTTTGCTTATTCAGGACATTCATAAACAAAGCTTTTGGATATTAGGGGTGAATATTTGCACATAGACTTCCCTGTATCTCCAAAGGCCAGCAACACACAAACATGCAGAAATCAGAAATTCAGGGTTCATATGTTATGGCTCCTTAGAAGCAAGGATGGTGAGATTTCTGCTTCCTTGCTTTGGACATGTCATCAGGAAAGACTAATACCTACAAAAGGACATCACGGTTGGTAAAGCAGACGTAAAAGTGAAAATGAGGGAAACCCTCAATGAAATGGATTCACACAACAGCCACAACAATGGACTCAAACATACTAACAATCACAAAGACGGCACAGGACTGGGCAATGTTTCATTTGGTTATACATAAGGTCATGAGACAGAGCTGACTGGACAGCAACTACCAAAAACAACATTTCATTGCTCAAGGCGACCTGTGGACAAGAACAGATTAACTAGTAGCAGTGAACAGTTTTAACAGCAAACACTGTTTTAACCTGGGAGGATGAATCTCTCCTCTTAGCTCTTCCTTTTCAAAATTGACTTGGTCATTATAAAACCCGTTGCCGTCGAAAGGCCCTTATTAACTGTATACCAGGTTCTGTGCTAAGCACTTCACTTTTTGCTATTATTATCCCCAGTTTGTTGTTGTTGTTGTTGTTAGGTGCCAGCGAGTCGGTTCCAACTCATAGCGACCCTATGCAAAACAGAACGAAACACCGCCCGGTCCTGAGCCATCCTTACAATCCTTGCTATCCTTGAGCTCATTGTTGCAGCCACTGTGTCAATCCACCTCGTTGAGGGTCTTCCTCTTTTCCGTTGACCCTGTACTTTGCCAAGCAAGATGTCCTTCTCCAGAGACTGATCCCTCCTGACAACATGTCCAAAGTATGTGAGATGCAGTCTCAACATCCTTGCTTCTAAGGAGTATTCTGGTTGTACTTCTTCCAAGACAGATTTGTTCGTTCTTTTGGCAGTCTATGGTATATTCAATATTCTTCACCAACACTACAATTCAAAGGCATCGATCCTTCAGTCTTCCTTATTCATTGTCCAGCTTTCACATGCATGTGATACGATTGAAAGTATCATGGCTTGGGTCAGGTGCACCTTAGTCTTCAAGGTGACATCTTTGTTCTTCAACACTTTAAAGAGGTCCTTTGCAACAGATTTACCCAATGCAACACGTCTTTTGATTTTTTGACTGCTGCTTCCATGGTTGTTGATTGTGGCTCCAAGTAAAATGAAATCCTTAACAACTTCAATCTTTTCTCCATTTATCATGATGTTGCTCATTGGTCCAGTTGTGAGGATTTTTGTTTTCTTTATGTTGAGGTGCAATCTATACTGAAGGCTGTGGTCTTTGATCTTCTTTAATAAGTGCTTCAAGTCCTTTTCACTTTCAGCAAGCATATGTATTACCTGCATAACACAGGTTGTTAATGAGTCTTCCTCCAATCCTGATGCCCCGTTCTTCTTCATATAGCCCAGCTTCTCAGATTATTTGCTCAGCATACAGATTGAGTAGGTATGGTGAAAGGATGCAACCCGGACGTACACCTTTTCTGAGTTTAAACCAATCAGTACCCCCTTGTTCTGTCCGAACAACTGCCCCTTGATCTATGTAAAGGTTCCTCATGAGCACAATTAAATGTTCTGGAATTCCCATTCTTCACAATGTTACCCATAAATTTGTTATGATCCACACAGTCGAATGCCTTTGCACGGTCAATAAAACACAGGCAAACAACCTTCTGGTATCCTTTGCTTTCAGCCAGGGTCCATCTGACATCAGCAATGATATCCCTGGTTCCACATCCTCTTCTGAAACCAGTGTGAATTGAGATGTTTCAACAAATGGATGCAGCGTTTGGGATGCTAACTGGTCTCTGCCAAGAAATATGGAAGACAGCTTCCTGGCCAACTGACTGGAAGAGATCCATATTTATGCCTATTTCCAAGAAAGGTGATCCAACCAAATGCAGAAATTATAGAACAATATCATTAATGTCACAAACAAGCAAAGTTTTGTTGAAGATAATTCAAAAATGGCTGCAGCAGTATATCCCCAGTTTACAAACGGGGAAACTGAGGCTCTTGGTGTACAGTATTCTAGATATTAATTCCTTGTAGGTTTTAGATGTTGTAAATCTTTTCTCATTCTGTCACCTTTTTGTTAGCTTTGTTTATGGTGTCTTTCCTTTAACAAATGCTCTTAATTTTTTAAATGTAGTCAGATCTATTAAGTTTTCAGCTTATGGTTTATGCTTTGAAAATCTTGTTTAATACCTCCAGTATCTTCTACAGGCTTTATAATTTTACTTTTTCTGCTGGAGTTCTCCTTTGTATATGTTTGAGATAGTGAGCCAATCTTATTTTTCTACAGATAACAAGCTGTTTTCCCACTACCAATTTGCAGAGGTCAGGCAATCCATTCTTTCCTCACTGATTATAGTGCCATGTTTATTCCGTAGCAGGTTCTCATATAAACTTGGGTCTGTTTCTTACTCTGTCTTCTTTTCCACAGGTCTGTTTGACTAGGGGAGTCCCTGAGTGGTACAAAGAGTTAACACACTTGGTTGCTAACCAAAAGGTTGGAGGTTCAATTCTACCTAGAGGCACCTCAGAAGAAAGCCCTAGTGATCTGCTTCTAAAACATCAGCCATTGAAAACCCTGTGGAGTACAGTTCCACTCTTACACACATGGGTTCCTCACGAGTCAGAATCGACTCAAAGGCAACTAGTTGACTGGTTACACGAGCTGCACACTGTTTTAATCTGGAAGGATGAATCCCTCCTCTTAGTGATTCCTTTTCAAAATTGACTTGGGCACTAGGGATCTTACTCCTTTGTATATAAAAAAATATATATTTTAGAGTAAATATGTTGAGGTATTAAAAAAAGTCGTGCCATAATTTTAACTGAAACTGCATTACAGGTATAGGTTAATTTTAAGAGAGGTTAACATACATACCTGTCAAGCACAGGATATCGCTTTCCATGTATTCAGATCTTCTTTTAAAATGTGTGATTGAATTTTAAAATTTTCTCTGAAAAATCTTTGTTAGGTTATTTCCTACATACTTTATAGCTGGAGAATGGTATCTTATTTTCTATTTATATTTTCTAGATGGTTTTGCTAAAGTTGATAATGACTAGGGATTTTTTTTAACTGATTAGGTATTCAGCATCCTTTCTAGAATCTGATTTTAGTTTGTCGATTTGGTTGGCTGTTCTCTGTAAATGGTCATCATATCTGCAAGCCCTTCTGCCTCTGTTCTTCCAACCTCTATTTCTCCTCTTCTTGTTTCTTGTCTTGTGGTCTTGGCCAAAACCTCCAATACCATATTAAATAGTAACAGTGAAAGCAAGATGCGTCTAAATTTTCCCTTTAAATTTCACTGTGTGGCCCTTTACATTTATCAAACAGCTTCCATGCCCATTACATCCCAAGGTAGAGGATAGCTATGAGTCCATTTTACAGCTAAGACTCAATGTGGTTGGTTTTTGAGGGATCACATAACCAGAAAGGAACAAAGTTTCTATTTTGGTCTTTTAGCTTCAGATTCTCTCACGACCCCAGGCTAACTTATATCTAATCAAAATATATAAAACTATATGATCTGATCCAGCAATATGTAGAGAGATTTTTTAAATTTAAATCTCACACCATCCCCCAAAAAGATGACCTGATACAACCCTATCATTTTTAAAGAAATCTGTAACAGCTGATGTTGTTGTTATTTGCTGTCCAGTCAGTTCTAAGTCATGGCAACCCCATGTGTGTAAAGTGGAACTGCTCCACACGGTTTTCAAGGCTATGATGTTTTGGAAGCAGGTTGCCAGGCCTTTCTTCCAAGGCACCTTTGGGTGTGTTGGAACCACCAGCCTTTCAGCTAGTAGTTGAGTGTTTAACCATTTGCGCCATCCAGGGATTCTCAGCTGATATAAAAAGCCCTAAAATGTCTTAAGATTTAAAAGGCAAATGTCCACATGAGTTGGGGTTATAATTAAGAATTTTTCTCTATACAACAGCAAAACAGTGATTAATTTGGTCAATTTAGGTAAGCAGGTTAGTTTTGTGGGGAGAGGGACACTGGGAGGAAAATATTCATCAAGTTGATTTACTAATATTGTAGTGAAGCTACAATTTCATTTGGTTGCTCATTGAAACATTAAAAGTGGCAGTGAAAAACAAAACAAAAACCTGCTATTCCATTTTTCTGAAGGAAAAACCAAGTAAATCCATATCTTAGTTGTTAAAATATAGCTTGTTGGGAAATGACACACCTGTGACCAGCACTCATGAATTAAGGCGAGTGTGGCCTGCCAGCTCTCTGTCATCAGGCCCCATCATTTACCCATGGAAACCTATGCCTCTTGAATGCATGGAATGACACCACAACGAGCACAGAAGCAGAGGATTCTCATAGCCCTGAGAGGCCAACCATCATGGAGCAATTAGGAATGGCATTTGTTTCTGACAATCAAGGTGTCTTTCTTGCCATTACTTGCATTTCCACTTAGAGAATGTATGAGGAACTGTCATCTGGAAATGCCGCTGTTACCTGAAATGCTCACAGGGTGTGGACTTTCCAAGGGATGTCAGGCTAAAAGAATAAGAAAGTGCCCATAAAAATGAAAAGGCACTCAAATAAGAGGAATCAAAGTACTCCAAAAGAGATGACCAGAAACTAGTGTCTTTCTTAACATGCAGCTTTGGGAACTGAGTAATAAAATATAATAATGTAACCAAGCAGAAGGCTTACATAACCTGAAAAAAAAAAAACGGGGAGGATGGAATTGCTGCAAATCCATCATCTTTTTTAGAATCAATGATCTCCCTTGAATGGCATATGCCTTATACTGAGATTTCCTGTGAGCTAGCTAACAAAAACCTTGTTTTTATGAGGAATAAGTATCGCCAGAAAGACTCATAAATTCCCTGTGCTAAACCCTCAAGATAGGAAAATTGAGCTTTTAACTAACAAAGGGAAGACTTTGGGTCCAGAACAGGAGCATCGTGGAGGCAGTGATTTTTATTTAATTTCTTACCCCAGTAGAAGGAAAAATGGAGCGTGATGGCACAGTGGTTAAGCACTCGGCTGCTAACTGAAAGGTCGGGAGTTCGAACCCACCAGTCACTCCTCAGGAGAAAGACGTGGCAGTTTGTTTACTTAAAGATTACAGCCTTGGAAACCCTGTGGGGCAGTTCTACTCTGTCCTACAGGATCACTATGAATTGGAATCAACTCGAAGGCAATGTTTTTTTTTTTTTTTTAAGGAACAAAAAATCATCTGAAACTAATACAGCTTTCCTGCTGTTTTCTGTGGCAGAGTGTACCATGACAACGGATGAGGCAGGGGCTGGATGTGTTGAATGAATTTCCTTAAAAAAAAAAAAATGCTTATGCTTGTTAAACCCATGAACTGTACAAGTTTATATTTGGCCAACTCATGTCCCCACACCTGTTCATTCAGGCATTAGACCTAAGCACTTGTGAAACAAATGAGTGCATCTGTACAGCAATGGGTAAAAATAAACCCCACTATTCTTGTAACAGTATCAAAGTGATCTGACCACATAGAAGATCAGATTGCATGGGATGAAGTAGTCAAATTAGATGTTTCCTCACGTTTTATGACTGGTTTGTCTTATTCACCAGGAATAAAATAGCTGACCTCCATTCCAGGAGAATGAGTAGCGACCAAATTTAATGCTCTTTGCTCAGAGGCTCAAACACTGGTTTCATTGCCTCTGAGGAAAAGCTTCTGGATGGTTACTGTTACACAGAGACCCAGTACTTGGTACATAACAGAGGAGGAACATTTAATTCAATCAACACTACATCAGCTCTGTGGGAGGATATCCATGGTATTTCAGCATTGGTCAACACTTTGGAAATAAAGTTCAAGTCAAGGTTGGACAAGTGATTACCCTTTGAGCTACACATAAACAAACAAATATATATACGTAAAATCTCTACATTGAGAAGTTCCCAAAGACAGTTATTTACAAGAGCCAGCAGTAGTGTCACTCCCTGAATCACTCATACATTAGCTACATTGGCAATGGAGGGCCTTAAAAAATCCAGGTGTGGTTAATAGAATCATTATTCACAATCTTTCACATCCTCCCTATATTAAATTATTCATTCACGTCCTGTGTTATGTGACTCTGAAGTACCACTCACTGTGGGTAGAATATTTTCCCCACCCTGTGGATTTTGAGCTTGGCCATGTGGCTTATCTTATTTCCCAAACTTGACAAAAAGCCTTAATGCATTTGTCTGATTTCATTCGGGCTCATGTGCTCCTACCACGTGCTATGAGAGGAACATGTTCTAGAAAGGTATTGGGCAAAAGAGGCTGAGCAACATATGAAAAAAAATATATATATATATATGAGGGAGACCTAAACCTGAACTTGATGTCTGGAGCCTGGCGTCTAGAAGCCGGAATCCAGCCAAGCCCAGCCAAGTTGCAGCTGACCCACAGACCCACGTGAAAGAAATAAAGGCTTACCATTTTAAGCCAGAGTTGTGGATGGTTGCTTACATCCTGTTATTGTAGCGAAGTGTCTTCTTGGAGCATTAAACACACACTGTCCCCTCCACCAGCAGTAATATTCCTCCACCAGCAGTAATATTCCTCCACACCCACTCGTTGAGTCGATTCCAACTCATGGTGACCTCAGGTGTGTCAGAGTAGAACCATGCTCCATCAGGTGTTCAATGGTTGATTTTTCAAAAATAGATCACCAGGCCTTTCTTCTGAGGCACTTCTCGGTGGACTTGAACCCCTTTGTGTCATGTGTTTCCCCTTTTGTAAGATTCAGCACATTTCTAATCATTTGTTCCATGCCTTCTGACTAGAATGTAGGCTTCTCTGAGGGATGGGACCACAATGTCTGGTTCATGGTGTGTTCTCAGCACATAGCACATAATGGCTGGCATGGAATGGATTCAATAAATATTTATTAAGTGATTTTTTTTTTTTTTTTAAAGGCAATGTGGTTCTGCTACCTAATGGTTAGGTAACAAAATTCTGGGTTTTCATTTTCGTTAAACGAATACAGTAATACCTACTTCCTACAGCTGTGAGGATTAAATAAGCCTAGCATTTTAGCATTAAACCTAGCATTCAAAATAAGTGGCACATAGGCACATAGAGGGGGTGTGGTAAATTGTAGTTTTTATTAAGAAGGAGAAATACATCCGTTCTTTATCTTAGAAGGTGATTTGTTTTAAAGTGATATTTTGACAAGTCAAAAACATTAAATTATGTTGGTTTTATGATTGTTGAATTTAGATATCTCCAAGTAGCATGCTTGTTTATCATGCTGTGAGTCAGAAGCTGTTTAAGGCAGGATTCAGCTAAGATGAAAAATGCTCGTAGTTGATACTTGGTTTATCTCAAACAGTTATCATTAATAACTCCATCCTTTTAAAAAGAATGAAGTTTATCCTAGTTTTTAAAAATTTTTCTTCCTTAAATAATTTTTTAGAGTTGACATTTATTTTTTTCCAAACGTTCTTCATTCCCACAAGTAGCGTTTGCATCAGTGTGACTTTATTTCATTTAAATCAGTTTTTTCTTTTGCCGGAAGCAACATGTACCCATTATAGAGAATTAGAAAATGAAGATATGAGTAAAGAAGAAAATATAAGTTTCTGTAACCCCACCACCCAGAGGTAGCCACTGTATATACTTTCAAACATTTTTATTCAAATGTATATGCTTTTTACGATGGGATTGTGTTGTCCATTATCCTTTTTGGCTTGCTTTTTCACTTAATTATCATGAATATCTTTCTATACCAATAAACACCTTTTATTAATGGCTTTCCATCATATGAAAGTACCATCATTTACTTGAGCAATCTCCAATTGTTATTTTGAGTATATTTAGTATATTTCACTTTTTTTTGCCATTATAAATAATATTTCTGTGAATGAATGAATGAAGAGCTACAATGAGTTGCTCGAAGACTCCAGAAAACAGCAGTCACTTACTGGTGCCTTGTAGTTCAGAGCACAATATATCACTCTACTGACTATAATCCATTGCTATCAAGTCATTTCTGACTCATAGTGACCCTAAAGAAGGAGTAGTACTGCCCTATCAGTTTCCATGGAAGAGCTGGTGGATTCGGACAGCCTACCTTTTGGTTAGCAGCCCTACTCTTAATAACTGTGCCACCAGGGCTCCAAACTGACCATAGGCTGTCCCTTTCTTTACTTTTCTTACCATGCATTCAGAGACCATAGTTGAGAAGACAGTAAAGGCGGTAAAAAAAAAAAAAAAAAACTAGTTGCCGTCAAGTTGATTCTGACTCATGGCAACCCCATGTGCCTCAGACTGGAGCAGCGCTCCATAAGGTTTTCATGGCTGTGATCTTTTGAAAGCAGATTGCCAGGCCTTTCTTCCGAGGTACCTCTGGGTGGGTTCAAATAGCCAACCTTTCAGTTAGTAGTCCAACACTTAGCCATTTCCACCACCCATGGACTCCTAATGATGGGTAGGTGAGTAAAACTGGGATAAGAGTTTTGGAGGAAGAACTTTCACTTTTGCTCTCAATAATGAATGTACAAAACATAACCTCTCAATTAATATGTAATTAAAAACACCATAACAAAAAGTAGGCCAACATTCTGAAATGAGAATAATGGATTATTCTCACTACCTGCAGCTACAAAGTCCATGTTAGTTTTGACACTTGTTTTTTTCCTAACTGGTTCACTGATATGACAAGTATTTTGTCATCCCCGTTTTAAAGTGGAGGCAGGAAGAGCTGACCAAAATGTACAAGGTCTCACAAGTTAGTAGCACAGCCAGGGCCAGAGCCCATGTGTCCTGGCTCACAGACAGGTGCTCTTTTTATGCTCTCACAGCTCTCAGTAATACCGGGAATTATTAAGAATAGGGAACAGAACACAGTGTGGCAGGGAGATTAGCAGAAACATAATTCTCTTGAGAGACAACACCGAGACATCTGTTAGCTACTCAGCACAGGTCCAACATCCTCAGTGAGAGGATAATAAATGTCTCTATCCACCTGTCTAGGGTGAGACGAGCATTATTGCTTGTTTAGAAATTTGTCCCTGTAAAGAGCTTGGCTATTCTCAAAGGAAAGGTGCCACTGAAAAGTGAAATTATTTTCTTCGCTTCTGTGTAAATATGGGAAAGGTGGCTTGGTTCAGAAAAAGAAATTATTGGAAGACACATAACTTCTTTACCTGATAATGTTAGGACTATACTCCAGAGCAACTTCAATACAGGGAATGAGCCCCATTGCACTTAGCACACAGATACAGTGGAAATCTTACTCAACAGAATTGCGAATTAATGGGCTAATCAGAAACATCAGTTAAAGAAAACATTTATGTTGTATATATTTTAGCTTAAATAAATGTAAATGAACTCACCAATCTGGTCAGGAACTATGGCCCTTTCCTTCACTATTGGTTCACTGGCCAGAGTCCTAAACCACACCTATAAGATCTCATTTTTCATTTCCAATTTTGCTTTCTTTGCAATGGGTGAGAATGTAAAGACACTCTTAAACAATCTGAGTATGAAATTTTATTATTTTTTCCAATCTTTTATTGACTAATCTGACATTATTGAGTCTTTCTTTCCAAAGCATCCCATTTCAGATTCATTATAACAATTATTTCTCTCTTCACACTCATATTTTATTAGTTCATATAATGTTGAACTATATTGCACAATTTTAATGACAAGTAAAACCAGAATTAATAGGTTAACCAAAACCGAACCCACTGCAGTCAAGTCAATTCTGACTCACAGAGACCCCATAGGACAGAATAGAACTGCCCCATAGGGTTTCCAAGGCTGTAAATCTTTACAGAAGCAGACTGTCACTTCTCTCATAAAGAAGCTGGAAGGTTCGAACAACCCACCTTTCAGTTAACTTTAACCACTGTACCACCTGGGCTCCTTTATAAATAGGTTAGGGAACAAGTAGTTGTCACTCTCAGAAAGCACTGGTACAGCAGTGGTATGAGAGCATGGGCAGAATGGCTGACTTCTGGTCAGTGTGCTCTGAGCATTAGTCCCTGTGCTTACAGAGGGGGTGGTGTATGCAGGTTCCTCCTACAAGTTCATAAATGGAAGATGGTTAAAACAGCACCCACCATAGTTTTTATTAGTTAATTGTTAATATTAAGCAATGTCTTCTTGGTGAACAATGCCTGATGAAAGTCCCAGGTAGAAGTTTAAATTATATCCATCACATTCGTACTCAAAGTTTTAAAATCCTGTCTTCCCTACACAAATAAATCCCCAGAATCTGTCAGTTTGTCTATTCAAATAATAAATTTGAGTTTACATTATTCTGCTCCTTGGTCCCCTAAAAGAATCCCTGAGTGGTGTAAATGGTTAATATTCTTGGCTGCTAACCAAAAGGTTGAAAGATTGAGTCCACTCAGAGGTACCTCAGGAGAAAGGCCTGGGAATCTACTCCCGAAAAACCAGCAATTGAAAACCCTATGAAGCACAGTTCTACTCTGACACACATGGGGTGTCCATGAGTCAGAATCAACTCCATGGCAACTGGTACTGGTAGGTCCCTCAAAGACCTTGTTCCTCCCAGGAGAGCCTTTTCAAATGGGAGGGAAGGGCTAGACAGCCAAACTGAATCCCAACTTTTATTTTCCTCATAGCATAGTATCATCCCTAAGCCCAGCAGACTTCAAGTCACCTCTCATTGTACCTACAGTCCAAGATGATCATCAGATATGGGCCATGATAGAACTGCCAATAAATGAAGAAATAAAGAAAAAATGGATTTTACAACTGTACTTAAAACTTTATGTGTTGTTTTGTTTAAGTGTGTTTTGTACTGGCACTCTTAGATTTATAACTTAAAAGGGAGAGCTTTCTTTTCAAACGGATTGATTAAAAAAAAAAAACAATGATAGATGGAAAGAACAAATTTTAAGAGACTGGAGGAATCAATAGAAAATTTTCTCAGAAGAAAGAAAAGGTAAAGAAAGAAGCAGCCAACTTGAGCATTATTTATTTTTGCTTTGTCAATTAAAAAGATAATCACAGGCTGGGACCTCCTAAAAATTAAATGCTTATGCTCATCAAAAGACTTTCTCAAGAGAGTATTAAGAGAACCTACAGACTGGGAAAAATTTTTGGTAACAACATATCTGACAAAGGTCTAATCTTGAAAATACAGAAAATTTACAACTCAACATAAAAAGACAAAGAATGCAATCAAAAAATGGGCAAAAGACATGGACAGACACTTTACCAAAGAGGACATTCAGGTGGTCAACAAATAAATGAAAAGATTCTTGTGATCATTAGCCATTACAAAAAACCAAATCAAACCCAGTGCTGTCGAGTCGATTCTGACTCATAGCAACTGTATAGGACAGAGTAGAACTGCCCCATAGAGTTTCCAAGGAGTGCCTGGTGGATTCGAACTGCCGACCCTTTGGTTTGCAGCCATAGCACTTAACCACTATGCCACCAGGGTTAACCATTAAAGAGATGTAAATTAAAACTACAATGAGATAGCATCTCACCCCTGAAAAAATGGCAACTATCAAAAAAACAGAAAATGGCAAAGCTGGTGAGGCTGTGGGGGGATTGGAACTCTTATATATTTGCTGGTAGATTGCAAAATGGTACAGCCACTATGGAAAACAGTATGGTGCTTCCTCAAAAAGCTAGAGGAGTATCTTATGATCCAGCAATCCCACTTCCTAGGTGTATACCCTAGAGATAAAGAGTAGTGACACAAATAGACATATGCACGTCTATGTTCATTGCAGCATTATTCACAATAGCAAAAAAGATGGAAACAACCTAAGTGCCCATCAACAAATGAATGGGCAAAAGATTGTGGTACATTCAGGGAATACTATGCAACCATAAAGAATAATGAGAAATTCACAAAACATAACCAGGATGATTCTGCATGACATTACGATCAACAAAATAAGTCAATCACAAAGAGACAAATATTTTATGGCCCCACTATTATAAAAAGCCAAGAATGGATATACACAGGGAAAGGAAAGTTCTTCGCTGGTTACCAGAAATGAGCAGAAGAGGGAAGGTGAATCACTTTTTAGATAGTAGACATTTGTTACTTTTGGATATGGGAAAGGCAATCCCAAAGACAATAAGAAGTACGCAAGAGAAAGGGACAATTTTGGTAAGTGCCATAACATATACTATTTTGCAACGACAGTAAAAACAACCAAAAAAATATGTGTGTGCTTGTATAGGAAGGCATGTACAAGTAAATGCACGTGCATGTATAGGTACATCTGTAGGTATATGTATACACGTTTCTGTGTGCTACATATACATAAAAAAACACACAGGGGGCATAGTAAACTGAGGCTTCCTAGACATATCCAAACACTTGTGGGATTGGTTTATTGGGTCAAGGGGCTTGGGACCATCGCCTCAGAGGATAACTTAGTCAATTGGCATAACATAGTTCACAAAGATAATGTTCTACATCCAAGTCTGGTGAGCAGTGTCGGGGGTCTTAAAAGCTTGCAGGCAGCCATCTAAGATGCAACTGTTGGTCTCTACTTGTATGGAGTAAAAGAGAATGAAGGAAATCAAAGCACAAAGAAGAAACTAGTTCATGGGAATAACAGCCCACACAAACCACAACCTCTTCAAAGCTGAGACCAGATGAACTAGATGGTACCTGGCTACCACTACTGAACATTCAAACCAGGAACACAGTAGAAGGTCCAGGACAGAATGGGAGAGAAATGCAGAACAAAACTCATATTTCTAAAAAAGTCCAGACCTACTGGGCTGATAGAGACTTATGCGACCCCCGAGACTTGAAATTGAAGCTATTTCTGCAGATCACCTTTCAGCCAGATAATAGATTGGCTTATAAAATAAATGATATCACTTGTCAGTAATGTGCTCCCTTAAACCATTAACTATACGAGACCAAATGGTCAACAGTTACCCAAAAGCAAAGATGCGACGGCAAGGAAGGGAAGGGAAGCTAGATCAATGGAAACAGAACAAACAGGATAGAAATAAGAAGAATGCTGACACACTGTAAAAATTGTAACCAAAGGCATGGAACAATCTGTATAAAAATTGTTAAAGGGGATCCTAATTTGCTGAGTGAACTTCCACCTAAAAACAATAAGATATTTAAAAAAAAGAAAAAAAAAGATAATAGCTGGTTTTACGCTGGGCACCATAGACTGAACATGATCCAGTTTCTCCTCAAGTATTGCCATTCAGTCTCCCGAGCTAGAAGTACATAGTTTTGCCTCAGATTTTCTCTAACCTTCCACATTCAGCCATTAAAATCATTGAGTGTTGCTATTGTTGTCGTTAACTGCCATCCAGTCAGACCCCAACTCATGGCAAGCCCCTATTCACAATGGAACCAAACACTGCCTGGTCCTGTGCCATCCTCATGATTGATTGCAAATTGAACCATTGTGATCCATAGGGTTTTCATTGGCTGGTTTTCAGAAGTAAATTGCCATGCCTTTCTTACTAGCTGGTCTTACTCTGGAAGCTCCACTGAAACCTGTTCAGCATCATAGCAACACGCAACCCATCACTGACGGATGGTTGTTGGCTGCACATGAGGTGCATCAGACAGGAATCAAACCCAGGTATCCCATACGGAAGGCAAGAATTCTACCACTGAGCCATAAACGCCTCACAAGACCATTGAATATTATTATTAAAATGTCTCATAAGTTCAGTCCTTCTTCATCCCACTGTTACTGGTTCAGGCACTGGTCCTCATTGCAATGGGCTTCCAAATAGTACATCTGCCAGCACTCTGTCCCTGGTCTAATTCATCTGTGGGTTGCCACCAGATTTTGCTCTCACCCCAATTCCTTGGCATAACATTTAAGTCTTTTACATAGGCTCAACTCACCTCTAAAGTCTTATTTCTTGTTAATCCTCTTACAATACACACTCTTGTACCTCAGGCACAATTACGAGATGGTTGGCTATATGACTGTGAACCTCAATGGAGCAATCTGGAACAACGGAAAATTTATGAATTTAGTACTTATTTATTCCTAATTGTTTCTGTAGTGGATACTGTGGTGTACCATTCAGATCTCCCTCTCCTTTCAAGACCATGATACTCATTCCTCCAGCTGCTGGAAGTGCTGGTTCGCCACTGAACTCCTTTCCAGAAATTGCCCTCCACCAAAAGAGCTGCCTTGCCTAAGCTTATCTTGCTCCCAGTAGGTAGCCTGTGTCCAGTGACTGGTTCACACAGAGGCACAAAGGCCCAGTCCCCTTGCCTTGATGGGGTACAACTCTGAAGGGCCATTCCAATTCCAGAGCTTCCCATGGAATGGAGTGAATCCTTTGTTGTTGATTCATTAGAGTTCACTATCTCCCTTTGCCTAATCCTGCTTCTGTTACTTCCAGAAAAAACTCACCTATAAACCTCCTGCACAGAAACTTCAGTCTCAGGGTCTATTTCCAGGGAACCGAACCTAATACAGCTTTATTCTTTAAATTTTACTTGAAATATTATAAAGTTGTAAATAGTGGCTTGTAATATTAACTACAAGTCGGACAGAACAAATTGAAGAAGACTGGTGTTGCATTTGTTGTCAAAAACAACATTTCAAGATCTACTCTGAAATACAGTGTCAGCGATAGGATAATATCCACATGCCTACAAGACAGATCTGTTAACACTATTATTCAAATTTACCACCAATCACTAATGCTAAAGACGAAGAAATTGAAGATTTTTACCAACTTCTGCAGTCTGAAATTGATCAAACATGCAATCAAGATGCATTGATAATTACTAGTGATTGGAATACAAAAGTTGGAAACAAAAAAGGATCAGTAGTTGGAAAATATGGCCTTGATGATAGAAATGACACTGGAGATTGCATGATAGAATTTTGCAAGATCAATAAACAATTCATTGGAAATACCTATTTTCAACAACATAAACAACTGTACAAGTGGACCTCTTTGGATGGAGTACACATGAATCAAATCAACTACTGTATTTTTATGCAAATAACACACACCTTCTACGTTTGTTTGGCAATGGTGCCCTCCCCCTGTGAGGTACTTTCATAAGCACTGTTATGCCAATATTTTCACATGTTGCCATAAAAAAAAAATTGGTGTAGAGCCCTTACAAAAATACCTCTCAGGGGGAGGGCATGGTTGGCAAACAAACGTAGAAGGCGTGTGTTATTTGTGTAAAAATATTGTACATCTGTGGAAAGACATTATGGAGAAGCTCCATATCATTAGTCTGAACAAGGCTAGGAGCTGACTGTGAAGGGGACAACCAATTGGTCTTACGCAAGTTCAAGCTGAAGCTAAAGAAAATTTGAAAAGTCCACAAGAGCCAAAGTACAATCTTGAGTATATCCCATCTGAATTTAGAGAGTATCTCAAGAATAGAGTTGATGCAACAAACACTAATTACTGAAGACCAGATGAGTTGTGAGATGACATCAAGGACATCATACATGAAGAAAGCAAAAGGTCATTAAAAAGGCAGGAAAGAAAAAAAGAAAGACCAAGATGGATGTCAGAAGAAACTCAGAAACTTGCTCTTGAATATAGAATAGCTGCAATGAAAGGAAGAAATTATGAAGTAAAAGAGCTGAACAGAAGATTTCAAAGGGAAGCTCAAGAAGACAAAGTAAATTATTATAAGGAAATGTGCAAAGACCTGGAGTTAGAAAGCCAAAAGGGAAGAACATGCTAAGTATTTCTCAAGCTGAAAGAAATGAAGACAAAATTCAAGCCTTGATTTGCAATACTGAAGGATTCTACAGGGAAAATATTAAATGACACAGGTAAGCATCGAAAGAAGATGGAAGATACTGGTCTCACCCCTTTGGGAGCAGGGAGAAAATTAAAGATACAAGAGAAAGATTAGTACAAAGGACTAAGGACCACATTTACCACAGCCTTTTCACCAGACTGAGTCCAGTACAACGAGATAGTGCCTGGCTACCAGCACTGACTGCTCTGTCAGGGATCACAATAGAGGGTCCCAGACAGAGCTGAAGAAAAATGTAGAGCAAAATTCTAACTCAAAAAGAAAGACCAGATTTGCTGGCCTGACAAAGACTGGAGAAACCCTTAGAGTATGGCCCCCCCCAGGCACCCTTTCAGCTCGGTAATGAAGTCACTCCTGAGGTTCACCCTTCAGCCAAAGATTTGACAGGCCTGTAAAAAAAACTAAAGGGGCACACCAGCCCTGGGGCAAGGACTAGAAGTCAGGAGGGGACAGGAAAGATGGTAATAGAGAACCCAAGGTAGAGAAGGGAGAGTATTGACAAGTGTTAACCAATGTCATAAAACAATATGTGAACTAATTGTTTAACAAGAAATTAGTTTGTTCTGTAAACCTTCATCTAAAGTACAATAAATAAATAAATAAAAGAGAATTAAAAAAATCCAACACATTTTAAAAAAGAAGATGGAAGGAATACACAGAGTCTCTATGCCAAAAAGAATTGGTCTAAGTTCAACCATTCCAGGAGGTAACATATAAGCAGGAACCGACGGTACTGAAGGAAGAAGTCCAAGCTGCACTGAAGGCTTTGGCCAAAAACAAGGCTTCAGGAATTGGTGGAATACCAGCTGAGATGTTTCAACAAACAGATGCACTCACTTGCCTATGCCAGGAAATTTGGAGAACAGCTGCTTGACCAACCAACTGAAAGAAATCCCTATATGTGCCTATTCAAAAAAAAAAAGTGATCTAACAGAATGCAGAATTTATCGAACAATATCATTAATATCACATGCAAGTAAAATTTTGCCAAAGATCATTCAAAAACAGTTGCAGTGAAGTGCTAGAAATTCAAGCTGGACTCTGAAGAGGATGTGGATCCAGGGATATCATTGCTGATGTCAGATGAATCTTGGCTGAAAGCAGAGCATACCAGGAAAATGTTCACCTGTGTTTTACTGACTGTATAAAGTAATTCAATTGTGTGAATCATAACAAATTATGAATAACATTGCGAAGAATAGGAATTCCAGAACACTTAATTGTGCTCATGCAGAACCTGTACATAGACCAAAAAGCAGTATTAGAATAGAACAAAGGGATACTACGTGGTTTAAAATCAGGAAAACTGTGTGTCAGGGTTGTATCCTCTCACCATACTTCCTCCATCCGTATGTTCAGAAAATAATCCAAGAAGCCAGACTATACGAAGAAGAATGCATAATCAGGATTGGAGAAAGATGCATTAACAATCTGCAACATGCAGATGTCACAACCTTGCTTGATGAAAGCAAAGACAACTTGAAGCACTTACTGATGAAGATCAAAGACCACAGCCTTCAGTATGGCTTACACCTCAGCATAAAGAAAACAAAATTTCTCACAACTGGACCAATAACTTAACATCATGATAAACGCAGAAAATATTGAAGTTGTCAAGGAGTTAATTTTACTTGGATCCACAATCAACAGCCATGGAAGCAGCAGTCGAGAAATCAAATGGAGTATTGCATTGGGCAAATCTGCTGCAAAAGACCTCTCTAAAGTGTTAAAAAGCAAAGATGTCACTCTGAAGACTAAGTGCACCTGCCCCAAGCCATGATATTTTCAATGACCTCATATGCATGTGGAAGCTGGACAGTGAATAAGGAAGATCAAAGAAGAACTGGCGCCTTCAAATTATGGTGTTGGCAAAGAACACTGACTACACCATGGACTGCCGGAAGAACAAACAAATCTGTCTTGGAGGAAGTACAGCCAGAATGCTCCTTAGAAATGAGGATGGACAGAGACTTTGTCTTAGTACTTTGGGCATGTTGTCAGGAGGGACCTGTCTATAGAGAAGGACATCATGCTTGGTAAAGTAGAGGGTCAGTGGAAAAGAGGAAGACCCTCAATGAGATGGACTGACACAGGACTACAACAATGGGCTCAAACACAGCAACGATTGTGAGGATGGCACAGGACTGGGCAGTGTTTTTTCTGTTCTACATAGGGTCACAACGAGTCAAACCAAGGACAGATTACTCAATAACCAAGGTATGCATGGGCTTACTTGTACTTACTTAGTAATTTGTATCACACAATTTCATCTGCTTTTCACCACATCAGAAATGTGGTGAAACCCTTGTGAAATTGCCCACTACACATTAATAGGTGAACACAATTAAGCTCGTGTATATCTTGCTTCCCCCACCTGTCTGTCAGTTTGTCATATTGTGAGGGCTTGCGTGTTGCTGTGATGCTGGAAGCTATGGCACTGGTATTCAGATACCAGCAGGGTCACCCATGGAGGACAGGTTTCAGCTGAGCTTCCAGACTAAGATAGACTAGGAAGAAGGACCTGGCAGTCTACTTCTGAAAAGCATTAGCCAGTGAAAACCTTACGAATAGCAGCAGAACATTGTCTGATATAGTGCTGGAAGATGAGTCCCCCCAAGTTGGAAGGCACTCAAAAGGTGACTAGGGAATAGCTGCCTCCTCAAAGTAGAGTCAACCTTAATTACATGGATGGACTAAAGCTTTGGGGACCTTCATTTGCTCATGTGGCACAACTGAAAATGAGAAGAAACAGCTGCAAACATCCATTAATAATTGGAACCTAGAATGTACAAAGTATGAATCTAGGAAAATTAGAAATCACCAAAAGTGAAATGGAACGCATAAACGTTGATATCCTAGGCATTAGTGAGCTGAAATGGACTGCTACTGGCCATTTTGAATCAGACAATTATATAGTTTTTTTTATGCTGGGAATGACAACTTGAAGAGGAATAGTGTTGCATTCATCGTCAAAAAGAACATTTCCAGGTCTATCCTGAAGTACAACACTGTCAGTGATAGGATAATATCCATACGACTACAACAAAGACCAGGTAATACGACTGCTATTCAAATTTACGCACCAACCACTAGGGCCAAAGATGAAGAAATAGAAGATTTTTATCAGCTGCTACAGTCTGAAATTGATGGAACATGCAATCAGGATGCATTGATAATTACTGATGATTAGAATGCAAATGTTGGAAACAAAGAAGAAGGATCAGTAGCTGGAAAATATGGCCTTGGTGAAAGAAACAATGCAGGAGATCGAATGATAGAATTTTGCAAGACCAACGACTTCTTCCTTGCAAATACCTTCTTTTACCAACATAAACGGTGACAATACACATGGGCTTTACCAGATGGAACACACAGAAATTAAACTGACTACATCTGTGGAAAGAGACGATGGAAAAGCTCAATATCATCAGTCAGAACAAGGCCAGGGCCTACTGTGGGACAGACCACCAATTGCTCACATGCAAATTCAAGCTGAAACTGAAGAAAATCAGAGCAAGTCCACGAGAGCCAAAATATGACCTTGAGTATATCCCACCTGAATTTAGAGACCATCTGAGGAAGAGATTTGATGCATTGAACACTGGTGACGGAAGACCAGACGAGTTGTGGAATGACATCAAGGACATCGTACATGAAGAAAGCAAGAGGTCATTGAAAAGACAGGAAAGAAAGAAACGACCAAGATGGATGTCAGAGGAGACTCTGAAACTTGCTCTTGAACATCAAGCTGCTAAAGCAAAAGGAAGAATTGATGAAGTAAAAGAACTAAACAGAAGATTTCAAAAGGCAGCTCGAGAAGACAAAGTAAAGTATCGTAATGACATGTGCAAAGAGCAGGAGATGGAAAACCAAAAGGGAAGAACACTCTGGGCATTTCTCAAGCTGAAAGAACTGAAGAAAAAATTCAAGCCTTGATTTGCAGCAGTGAAGGATTCTATGGGGAAAATATTAAACAATGCAGGAAGCATCAAAAGAAGATGGAAGGAATACACAGAGTCATTATACCAAAAAGAATTAGTCAATGTTCGACCGTTTCATGAGGTGGCATATGATCAGGAACCAATGCTACTGAAGGAAGAAGTCCAAGCTGCTCTGAAGGCACTGGTGAAAAACAAGGCTCCAGGAATTGATGGAATATCAATTGACATGTTTCAACAAACAGATGCAACGCGGGAGGTGCTCACTCGTCTATGCCAAGAAATGTGGAAGGCAGCGTCCTGGCCCACTGACTGGAAGAGATCCATATTTATGCCTATTCCCAAGAAAGGTGATCCAATCGAATGTGGAAATTATAGAACAATATCACTAACATCACACCCAAGCAAAATTTTGTTGAAGATCCTTCAAAAATGGCTGCAGTAGTATATCGACAGAGAGCTGCCAGAAATTCAGGCAGGTTTCAGAAGAGGACATGGAACCAGGGATATCATTGCTGATGTCAGATGGATCCTGGTTGAAAGCAGAGAATACCAGAAGGATCTTTACCTGTGTTTTATTGAGTATACAAAGGTATTTGACTGTGTGGATCATAACAAATTATGGATAACATTGCAAAGAATGGGAATTCCAAAACAATTGCGCTCATGAGGAACCTGTACATAGACCAAGAGGCAGTTGTTTGGACAAAACAAGGGGATACTGATTGGTTTAAGTTCAGGAAAGGTGTGTATCAGGGTTGTATTCTTTCACCATACCTATTCAATTTTTATAGTGAGCAAATAATCCGAGAAGCTGGACTGTATGAAGAAGAATGGGGCATCAGGATTGAAGGAAGACTCATTAACAACCTGTGTTATGCAGATGACACAACCTTGCTTGCAGAAAGTGAAGGGGACTTGAAGCACTTAGTAAGGAAGATCAAAGACCACAGCCTTCAGTATGGATTGCACCTCAACATAAAGAAAACAAAAATCCTCACAACTGGACCAATGAGCAACATCATGATAAATGGAGAAAAGATTGAAGTTGTCAAGGATTTCATTTTACTTGGATCCACAATCAACAGCCATGGAAGCAGCAGTCAAGAAATCAAAAGACGCATTGCATTGGGTAAATCTTCAGCAAAGGACCTCTTTAAAGTATTGAAGAGCAAAGATGTCACCTTGAAGACTACGGTGCGCCTGACCCAAGCCATGGTATTTTCAATCACATCATATGCATGTGAAAGCTGAACAATGAATAAGGAAGACCAAAGAGGAATTAACGCCTTTGAATTGTGGTGTTGGGGAAGAATATGGAATATACCATGGACTGTCAAAAGAACGAACAAATCTGTCTTGGAAGAAGTACAACCAGAATACTCCTTAGAAGCAAGGATGGCGAGACTGTGTCTTACATACTTCAGACATGTTGTCAGGGGGGATCAGTCTTTGGAGAAGCACATCATGCTTGGCAGAGTACAGGGTCAGCGGAAAAGAAGAAGACCCTCGGTGAGGTGGATTGACACAGTGGCTGCAAAAATGAGCTGAAACATGACAATGATTGTAAGGATGGCGCAGGACCAGGCAGTGTTTCGTTCTGTTGTGCATAGGGTCACTGTGAGTCAGAACCGACTCGACAGCACCTAAGAACAACAACAACAACAACATACCTTGCTTACTCTAAACCCGTAAGTATCTTGCTTACTGGTTAATCCCCCCCACCCCGGTTGTAAGTGACTCGATGGCACCTAACAACAACAACAATATTAATTAGTGTTTACACTTGGCCATTTAAACATACTTAAAGTTTTGTTTTTATTCAGAAGTTCTAATTGAAAGGAAAGGACATGAATACCTCTGGTTTTTTTAATTTATTCATTACTATCAATCCCCACTGTAAGATATTGCTTAAAATACTAGAGCCAGAACTCGTTTGAAACCTGGCTTTGCCATTTCCCGTCGTAACTTCAGCAGGATATGTAGCCTCTTAGCGTCTTAGTGTTCTCATCTTTAAATTGGGGGAAATAACAAAATAAGCCTCAAAGGACTGTTGTAAGCTTTACATGAGTTATTATATGTAAAGTATTAAGAAAAGCGTCTAGCAGAAAATAAATGCTTAAACTCATTAGGGTAACACCTGCTGCTGTAATAAATAGACCTAAAATTCTCCAGAGGTTCAAAACACAATAGACATATATTCCACACTAATATAGTATTCCAAGATTTCATGGTTAATTGAAACAACTTTTCTCTAAATGGCTGTATAAGGACCCAAGCTAATGGAGACCCAGTTATCTTCAGTACAAGGCTTCAGCAACCCAACTAGCCAGAAAAGAGAAAGAACACGGAGTGTTAATGGGAGATTTATGTGGGTTAGCCCTAAAAGTGGATCTTATTCTTTCTGTGCATATTCCCTTGGCTAGAACTTAATCACGTGGCTATACCCTAACTGCAAAGAAGACTGGGAAATGCAGTCTAGAAAAGGATTTTAATGAATGGCTATCTGTCCTACAAACTTTGCTATATTAATAACCACATAGGGTCGCTATGAGCCGGCATGGACTCGAAGGCAACAGGTTTTTTTTTTTTTTAATCACTCTGATTATTACCAACTTTCTAACTAGGGCTCATGTCTCCACTCACCTAGAATGCTTCAGTACGGCTTCCCACTGGTCTCCCTGCCCCCAGACTGTTCTGTCAACCCAACCATTTCTCCACACCAAACCCAGAGTTATTTATCTAAAACCCAAGTTTGGTTATGTCACTCACCATCCCCTAAGTGCCACTTAACATCCTTCTGTGACTCCCCACTGCCGATCAAGTCAAAGCCCCTGTGCTTGGCTTGCCATTTCCTCCATGATCAGTTCCCAAATGCCCTTTCAATCTCACCTCCAACTACTGCCGCCTTGCAATTGACATTTGTGTTTGGACACAAACTGACACTTGTGATTGGTTACTTCCTTTGTGCCTTCAGGAAGTCCCTGGCTGGTGCAAACAGTTAACAAGCTCGGCTGCTAACCAAAAGGTTGGAAATACAAAGTTCACCCAGAGGCATCTTGGAAGAAAGGCCTGGCGATCTACTTCCAAAAATTCAGCCATTGAAAACCCTATGGAGCACATTTTTACTGTGGCACTCACGACTTAACAGCAACTGTTTGTGCCTGCAACTGTGCTGGACACTGGATACTCAGTGAATAAAGCAGAGGGAAGCCCTGCTCTTATGGAGTTTACATTTTAGTGAAGTAGCCAAAAAACAAGTAAACATGTAACTGTATCTTATTAAATCATAAAGTGTCCAGTGAGGAAAAATAAAGGGTAAAGAAATTTAAGGTGGTAAGGGGTTAAGCTAAATAAACAGATGAATAAATAACGTTTTTGATTTTACTGGCAAGTCATAGCCATCCCGCTGAAGAGATACACTGTGGATTTGATCTTCATTATAATCACACACACCCAAATGACTGTATATTACAAAACAGAGTTCTTATCTTTAACATATATTTGCCTTCTTTTGAATTTCTTTTATGACTGCTATTCAGGAAAATAATATAGAGTCCTAAAGACTGACTCATGTGCTGTTTGTGTGGGATGCTGGGAGAATAATATAATTTTTTATTGCCCCATTCAGAGGGGTGAGAGTACAAAGGGCTCAATTTTCCCCACAGCCTTCTTTGCAAAAAAAAAAAAAAAAAAGAAATATGGAAATAATAAAATAGAGTTTTATTCAAATGTATAAAAGTGTTCTTTTTTTTTAATTACATGAATTAATTACTACCTTGGTAGCCTAAAAAATATTACATGTGTGATGTTCCTACCACCTTACTGGATTTAGGTTTTCAAATCCAGGACATGTGAAGTTGCAGGTTTTCATTTAGATGAAGCTTTTCTTAGTTATGGTAAGCTGCTCCCACCTCAGTTAGATCTTTAACAGTCAATTTCGAGCACATGCCATGATGTGAAACCCAAATAAATCCATGAATTTCCTCTCAGAATCCTTCTTTTAAAAAATTGGAACTTTGTATTCATAATTGTTGCTGTTGTTGTTGTTAGGTGCCATTGAGTCAATTCCAACTCATAGTGACCCCATGTGACATAGTAGTCCTGCCCCCATAGGGTTTTCTTGGCTGTAATCTTTACAGCAGCAGATCACCAGGTCTTCCTCCTGCAGAGGCGCTGGGTAGGTTCAAACCACCAACCTTTTGGTTAGCAATTGAGCACTTAACCATTTGTGCCACTAGGGTCTGTATTTATAATAGTAAAAGAAAATTGGAAACAATCTAATCATCAAATAGTTGGGAAATTGTTAAATAACTGTTGGAGTGCTGCATAAAACCCAGAACCCAGTGCCATCGAGTCGATTCCAACTCATAGCAACTCTATAGGACAGAGAGAACTGCCCCACAGAGTTTACAAGGAGCGCCTGGTGGATTCGAACTGCCGACCCTTTGGTAGTACTGCAAAGTCATCAAAATTCAAGGTTTCGTCAAAAGCAAAAAAGCTTTCTGAATACAATCGAACGCTTTGAAGGCCAGAGTAGCAGGGGCAGGGGTCTGGGGACCATAGTTTCAGGGAACATCTAGGTTAATTGGCATAACAAAATGTATTAAGAAAACATTCTGCATCCCACTTTGCTGAGTGGTGTCTGGAGTCTTAAATGCTAGCAAGCGGCCATCTAAGACTCATCAATTGGTCTCAACCCACCTGGAGCAAAGGAGAATGAGGAAAACCAAAGACACAGGGTAATTATGAGCCCAAGAGACAGAAAGGGTCACATAAACCAGAGAATCCATCAGCCTGAGATCAGAAGGACTAGATGGTGCCTGGCTACAACTGATGACTGTCTTGACAGGGAATGCAACAGAGAATTCTCATAAAAAGACCAGACTTAATGGTCTGAGACTAGAAGGGCCCCAGAGGTCATTGTCTCCAGACCTTCTGTTAGCTCAAGACTGGAACCATTTCCAAAGTCAACTCTTCAAACAGGGATTGGACTGGACTATAAGACATAAAATGATACTGGTGAGGAGTGAGCTTCTTGGATCAAGTAGACACATGAGACTATGTGGGCAGCTCCTCTCTGGAGGGGAGATGAGAAGGCAGAGGGGAACAGGAGCTGGCTAAATGAACACAGGGAATACAGGGTGGAGAAGAGGAGCGTGCTGGTTTATTAGGGGGAGAGCAACTAGGAGTACATAGCAAGGTGTATAGAAATTTTTGTATGAGAGACTGACTTGATTGGTAAACTTTAACTTAAAGCACAATAAAAAAAATTCAAGGTTTTGTAAAATACTTAATTGTATAGAAATAGTTGGCATATAAAACTAAGTGGGAAAGGAAGAATGTAAAAGAGTGCAAATAGTATATTTGGATTAATCAGGTTTAGGTTAGGCTGCAAGAGACAGAAAACCCAAAGTAACCTATAAGAAGTCTGGAGATTGGCAGTCCAGGGCTGGTAGGGTAGCTTCACAAAATGATCAGGGCTCAGAGTCGGCTACATTGTTGCTCCCTATCCTCAGTATGTGCCTCCAAACCATTGTCCAGAGTGGCTGCGTGAGTGCCAGCTACTACACCTACATCCCTGCAATCAGAAGAAGGAGCAGATAGAAAGGCCTGCCCGTCCTTAACAAAGGAAGAAGGCAGAATGGATACTGGGACACAACTAGCATATTCTGTCATGATGTTTACCTTAATAAATGGAATTATATTTTCCAAAGATAACAGGTTTATTACGTCTTACTAGACGTCTTCGGTTGCAAATACAGAGTCCCAAATCTCATCACCTAATGTTAAGAAGGAAACCCTGGTAGCACAGTAATTAAGTGCCACAGCTGCTAACCAAGAGGTCGACAGTTCAAATTCTCCAGGCACTCCTTGGAAACTCTATTGGGCAGTTCTACTGATGTTAAGCGGTGGAGGCAGGGGGAGGGTGGTTATTTACAATATACTCAGTGGGGTGAATAGTTTAACCAATTAAGGAAGAAATGAAGGATAAATGGTATGCCCAGAGGACCTTTAATGGGGCCTGGCTTGTTCACTGAATGGTTGGAGGCCCTATGGGGCAGCAGTGTGGGAAAAAGAGAAATGTGAAGTACAAACTGTGGGGCAGGTCACATCATTGAAATCTAAGAGTACAGAGATAAATATATTCGTCAGCCAGTTGTGTCACCTCTTAATATTGTGCCATAATTGCTCTGTTTTTTAAAGAAATAAATACAATGTTACAGATACAGTTGACTCTCCCTGCAATGATCCCTATTGCAGCCCTTCTCTCCTTCTCACAATGGTGAACATATTCCTAGATTTCAAGTTTATTTTTCCATGTTTTATGGTTTTACTACATATGTTAAACTATGTAATGTTTTGCATACTTTTAACCCTTTGGTGTCCCTATTATTTTCTGCTTTGATTTTTTTTTATATCATTAATTTTTATTAATGAAAGTACAGTGAGTCATGAGTTCTGTTTAAAGTTTTGGTTGGTAATGTGGATTTTGAAAAATATTATCTAGGACTACATGGTTAACACTGAACTTTCTGCATTCTCAAGCCTGCTGATTGATAGTCAACCATCTGTCCCAATGAACCTTTGTTGCTGAAAATATGGTGGGGCACCTCCCATTAGATTACAAGAGGAACCTCTGGTTTTCCAAATATGACACAAAAAAACCCAAAACCAACCCCACCAGGGGTCCCTAACTATCACACAGGAAACCATAAATATGCTTACAAGGCTTAACTAGGGGTACAAAATCCAAAAGAGACATAATTTTTACCCAAGGACACTTCCTGGTTGCACTACCTTACTTGCAAGCCTCATACTTCAGGTATTGTGCTTCAACTAATATTTCTTTTGCTGTTCACATTATGCAAGTCCCCACTGAAGGGTAGGAAATCCTTTCAGCAGAAGAAGTATATTCCCAAAGAACTCCCAAAACAATCCATTGCTGTTGAGTCGATTTTGACTCATAGTGACCCTATAGGACAGAGTAGAACTGCCCCATAGGGCTTCCAAGGAGTACCTGGTGGATTTGAACTGCCAACCTGTAGCTCTGGTTAGCAGCCGTAGCTCTTAACCACTGCTCCACAAAGAACTCCAGAGGCATAAAAAGTGGTTGGGATACTGTATGTCCACAGGTCACCAATCAAACTTTCTATAAATGACATTATACCAAAACCAAACCAAACCTCTTGCAGTCGAGTCAATTCCGACACATATCGACCCTACAGGACAGAGTAGAACTGCCCCCATTGGGTTCCAAGGAGTGCCTGGTGGATTCGAACTGCTGACCTTTTGGTTAGCAGCCATAGCTCTTAACCACTATGCCAATAGAGTTTCCATAAATGATATTATACTCTATATATATATCCTTCTGCAACTTGCTTTTTATCCATGACATTATGTTATGGAGATTTACCTAGATTATTTCATATTAATATTCTATCATGTGAATATTCTACAGTGCATTTTTGCACTACTACGAGCAATGTTGAAATGAATATTTGTGTATATTTTCCTTGTTTACATGTGTGAGACTCTCTAGGTTATGGCCCTGGACGTCGAACTGCTGGGCTGTGGGATGACACGCATCTCCTTTATTTGTAAAGCCAAATTGCTCTCCAACTAACTGGTTGTACCAATCTACACTCCCACAAGCAGTGTACAATTACTTCATTTTGCCATGTCCTTGCCAACAGTAAATATTGTCAGATGTTTAAATTTTAACAAGCTGATGGGCATAAAATGGCAGAGTAGTTAAGAACCCAGACTTTGGAGCCAAACTCACAACAGTCAAATCTGGCCTTGCCACTTACTAGTTGTATGATCTTTGGCAAGCTGTACAGCTTCCCTGTGCCTTAGTCACTGGAAGAAGGAAGAAGTAATGGAACCTACCTCCCACAGTTATTGCAAGGATTAAGTGCGTTAACGCTTGCAAAGCATTTAGAACAGTATAGGTTAGTATTGCTCAGTGTTAGCCCTTTTCAAAAAAATATATTTTTTGACCTGGAAATTCAAGTCTTCTGTGAATTTCCTGTTCCTTTCCTTAGCCCAGACCTGTTCACATTGATTTCTATTCTTTAAATAACCTGAGTAATAATCATTTGTGGTTACATGTTGTGAATATCTTCTTTTAGTATCTGGTTTATCTTTTTACTTTTTAGGAGATCTTTTATCATAAAGTTTTTAGTTAGAATGTAGTTAAACATTATCATTCTTTGTATGATGTTTTATTCTTGTTCAATAAATCCTTCTCACTGTAGTCATAAAAATATTCTCCTATATTTTCTTTCTAAAAGTTGTTTTTCACATTTAGGATTTTAGGATTTAATGCACCTGGAATTTAATTTGTAACCAGTATGAGCCAAGGATTTTTTTAAACCACTTTTCCATATGGAAAACCAAATGTTGTTGCATCATTTATTGAATTTGTACTGCTGCTTTTTGTCACATATCATTTCTATATATGTGTGGGTTTGATTTTAGACTCTGTTCTGTCCTGTTCCCTATCATTTTTTTTTTTTTTTGGTAAGATGCTTTTTTTTTTAATTGTGCTTTTGGTGAAAGTTTACAGCTCAAGTTAGCTTCCCATTTAAAAATTTACACATACACTGTTTTGTAATCCAGTTAAAAAATGGGCAAAGGATATGAACAGACACTTCACCAAGAAGACATTCAGGCGGCTAACAGACACAGTAGGGAATGCTCAGGATCATTAGCCTTTAGAGAAATGCAAATCAAAACTACAATGAGATGCTATTTATACCACCTCACCCCAACAATACTGGCATGAATCAAAAAAACAGAAAGTAACAAATGTTGGAGAGGTTCTGGGGAGATTGGAACTCTTATGCACTGCTAGTGGGAATGCAAAATGTACAAAAACTTTGGAAAACAATATGGTGCTTCCTTAAAAAGCTAGAAATGGAAGTACCGTACAATTCAGCAATTCCACCCCTAGGAATATATTCTGGAGAAATAAGAGCCATCACAGAAACAGACATGCACACCCATGTTTATTGCAGTATTATTCACGATAGCAAAAAGATGGAAACAACCTAAGTGCCCACCAACAGATGAATGGATAAATTATGGTACATATATACAATGGAATACTACGCAATGATAAAGAACAATGACAAATCTGACAACATGCATCAATCTGGAAGGCATTATCTGAGTAAAATAAGTCAATCACAAAAGGACAGATATTGTGTTGTTTTTTGGCGGGGGAGGGTTTGCCTGCATCAAGTACTGACTTAATTCACTGTCTTAATTACTAGAGCTTTAACATTAATCTTGATGTGCTGGATTGTTCCATTGCCACTGGCTGAGCTAGGAATCCCCTTCCTTGTTGGCTGACAGAGGAACTTGTGTAAGACTTTGGGATGTGGAAGTGAAGCGGTAGCCGTTATTCAGAAGGTCTTCACGTGAGATGGGGTGACGGACAGGCACAGAGGTATGTGACGATTCCCACAAGTCCTTATTCTCTTCTGCTTTCCTTCCAGATCTTTCCAATGACTGGTCCTGCAGCCCAAGGCCAACCCAGGCACTGGGCTAAGATCCACAGAAAGGTGAGGTGATGGCTTCACACAGAGCTCTCACGAGACCATTTCTGCCCTACAATCTCAGTAGCTAGATGTGTGCTTGGCTTCTCAGATTTCCCTGCAAACTCCAACTTGCACATCCATGCCAGTGCTGCAAGAGGACTAGATAGAGACTCTTCTCTGATTCTCCATTTCCTCCTTCCTGACCTTGATTTCCCTAGCTCCTTTCATAAATGAGTATGGTCTACTTCCTAGAATCAATCCCTCATGCCATAGCACTCATTGTGGCTCTACTTCCTTGGTTGAACCCTGAACTGACACACTTAATACGTGGTAGAGTGAGCCTTCCCACCTTGGTCTTCTTCTGAGTTGTAGGCTACCCTTGGTCCTTTGCTCTTCCGTAGGAATTTTTTAATCATCTTGTCAAATAACATCAAAAAAGATCAGTTGGGATTTTGATTGGGGTTGTTTTGAATTTATAAATTTATTTGGGGAGAACTGACATTTTTATAATATTGAGTCTTTTAAAATGTATTTGTTAATGTTCTATGTGGAAGAAAATTGTTTTTATACGAACAACTCATACTTGTCCTTTAATGTTACATAAATTTGCCCTAACTTTCAAATGATTGAACCAACCACTATTCGCAACAAATTCTTCATCACAATCACCTTCACTTGCTGCATGTGTAACGTTTAAATCTTTGAAAAGGCTTTGAGACTTTTCTTGCACTAACCAAAAATACCCGTTGCCATCGAGTCAATTCCGACTCATAGCAACCCGGTAGGAGAGAGGAGAATTGCCCCATAAGGTTTCCAAGGAGCAGCTGGTGGATTCAAACTGCCAACCTTTGGTTAGCTGCCAAGCTCTTAACCACTGCATCACCCTCAGAGTTCTATTCTGTCCTGTAGGATCGCTGTGAGTCGGAATCGACTCCACAGCAGTGGGCTCTTGTGCTGAAGTAAGGCCAAATAAGAATCATATGCACTTGTTCCAACTTACCTACAGATTCTTAAAGACATACTCAGAAATGGATCTCATTCGTAACCAGGGACTGCCAGTACTAATCTTGTGCTTCGTAAATTGCCAACCCAACTGCCAAGAACAAGGAAGGAAAACCAACTAGGATTTTTTAAGAATCATCTGTGTTTCGGAGCCCTGGTGACACAGTGGTTTAAATGCGTGGCTGCTAATGGAATGGTGGGCGGTTTGAACCCACCAGCAGCTCCACAGGAGAAAGAAGTGACGGTACACTTCTGTAAATATTTACAGCCTTGGAAACCCTGTGGCGCAGTTCTACTTTGTTCTATTGAGTCACTCTGAATTGAAATCGACTCAATGGCAAGAAGTTTTCAGGGTTTTTTTTTTTTTTTTTTTTGGTTCTACAGGGTTTCAGATGTATGTTAAATGCTTCACATACGTTATCTCAGTTTAATCCTCCTAACAATACTGGGTCAAAAAAGTGTGGTATGAAAAAAAATATATTTTTTTTTTAATAGAAAGATGTAAATCAATAAATGCCAGGTAAAATTATCCCCATTTTTATATATGAGGAAACTAAGACTCTGAGCATATCTTGCCCAGGATGACATAGCCAAAAAGTGATGTGGGCCTTATCAACTCCAGAATCAGAGTAAGTTCTTTTATACTGTTAGCCAGGAGTGAGTGAATGCCAGTGGAAGGGAGAGGCAGTAAATAGGAGGGGCATTTGTGTAGCACTTTATAGTTCAAGGAAGAACTTTTACCTACATTAACTCTTTTGATTTGATCCTTACAACCTTCTCCTGTGATAGAGCAGGAGTTACAATCTTTATTTTACCGGTAAAGATATCAGGGTTCAGTCAACCAAGCAGCTTGCTCAAGTTCACCTAGATAGCCAGTGGTGGGAGCCAACCTTGACCCCAGGCTTTCTGACAGCAACCACCTTACAAGTACCCTCCAGGCAGCTGCTAAAAGTTACAAAAGCCAGGAGGGGACTGGGGCAGGTACTAACTCACCAAAGTGGATGTCAGGAAAGGAAGCTCAGAACCCTGAACTTACCAAGAAAATGCAATGCTTTGTTATTATTTATATTCTCTGTACAAAATAGCATCAACAAATTGAAAAGGGAGACTTCAAAAGGCAGAGGAGAAAGAAAGCCAGCGTTGATGATTGCAGAGGCGGAGCAGCCTAGGACAGACAACATCACTGTTGCTTCCACAAGGTGACTTGTGCAAGCCTCTGCTGAAAATGCCTCAGTGAGGGGGAGGCTCTTTTACTGGCAACACCACAGGCGCGATAATCTCATCTCTTGTGGAGATGAAGGCTGTAGACCAGAGACCAGTGAACCTATTAACCTTCATTTGTGTTCTTCAGCAAAGCCAGAATCTTAAGGAAAAAAAAAAGTTCTCACAAAATAATCAAATGTGTTCACTTCACAATTAATTGAAGACATGTAGACTTAACATCAGTCAATTATCTGTAGAAATTGGTTTTTCCCAGCTATTTAAACTCTACTTAAGTCAAGCACAAGCTTACCCAAGCTTGTGAAATATTGGCTTTGCCCATTAATTAACAGTTTGCCTGCTGCTTACTGGTTCCCACAAATTCTCAGTCAGACCAAATCTCCGCAGGTGGGATGTCCTCATTTTTTCTTATTTTTTCTAGGTCACCAGTTCAGGTCCATCGTTCCTTTCAAACCTGACTGAGAAATCTTTCTCCTGAAGTCCCCTTAAGTGCCCAGCACCCACACTGAACGCTGCTCCGGGGAACCTATAGGCCCTTAACATTTAAGCCGACAGTCTTTACTTGTCAACAGGTCGTGGGCATATGCTTTTACGTCTGTGTGCAATAAGTCAGAGTTTTGTTTCTTCAGCCAAACCAGTTGTGGTAGAGTCAATTCTGACTCATGGCAACCCTGTGTGTGTTAGAGTAGAATTGTGCTCCACAGGGTTTTCAGTGGCTGAATTTTTGGAAGTAGGTCATCATCCCTTTCTTTCAAGGACCTCTGGCTGGGCTCCAATCTCCAACCTTTGGTTACCAGCTAAGTTCAATTTGCACATCCCAAGGACTCGTTCTTCAACCAAGATCTTAAGAAACCTAGGAACAGGGAAGGACTACCCAATAAGCAAGTTACGCTTGGGCTTACTTGTGCTTACTTACTAATCTGTAGTGCACAGTTTCACCTGTAATTCACCACATTGTTGATGAAGTGAAACCAATGCATAATGGTTAATCCGCCCCTACAAAGGAGCAGACACTGAGCTTTGCCTTCAGTGCTTTCTAAGCCTGGCTGGCCTCGGCTTCTCCAAGAATGGTTTCTACTGCAGAGGAATATGTTAAACTACATTATGAGGTTGCTGTTGCTGTTTGGTGCCTTCGAGTCGGTTCTGATGCATAGAGACCCTTTGTATAAGAGAACAAAACATTGCCCAGTCCTGTACCATCCTTACAATTGTTGCTATATTTGAACTCATTGTTGCAGCCACTGTGTCAATCCACCTCGTTGAGGGTCTTCCTGTTTTTTGCTGACCCTCTGCTTTACCGACCATGATGTCTTCCAGGGACTTGTCCCTCCTGATAGCACAGCCAAAATACGTGAGATGAAGTCTTGCCATCTTCACTTCTAAGAAGCATTCTGGTTGTACTTCTTCCAAGACAGATTTGTTTGTTCTTCTGGCAGTCCATGGTATATTCAATATTCTTCACCAACACCAAAACTCAAAGGCATCAATTCTTCTTCGGTCTTCCTTATTCATTGTCCAGCTTTTGCATGCACGTGATGTGACTGAAAATACCATAGCTTGGGTCAGGCACACCTTAGTCTTTAAGGTGACATCTTTGCTTTTCATCACTTTAAAGAGGTCCTTTGCAGCAGATTTGCCCAATGCAATGCGTCATTTGATTTCTTGACTGCTGCCTCCATGGCTGTTGATTGGAGATCCAAGTGAAATGCAACCTATGACAACTTCAGTCTTTTCTGCATTTATCATGATGTTGCTTACTTGTCCAGTTATGAGGATTTTTGTTTCCTTTATGTTGGGGTGTAATCCATACTGAAGGCTGTGGTCTTTGATCTTCATCTGTAAATGCTTCAAGTCCTCCTCATTTTCAGCAAGCAAGGTTGTATCATCTGCATATCGTAGGTTGTTAATGAGTTGTCCTCCAATCCTGATGCCCCCTTCTTCTTCATACACTCCAGCTCCTCAGATTATTTGCTCAGCATACAGGTTGAATAGGTATGGTGAAAGAATACAACTTCCTGATTTTAAACCACACAGTATCCCCTTGTTCTGTTCGAATGACTGCCTCTTGGTCTACGTACAGGTTCCTCATGAGCACGATTAAGTGTTCTGGTATTTCCATTCTTTGCAATATTATCTATAATTTGTTATGATCCACACAGTTGAATGCCTTCACATAGTCAACAAAACATAGGTAACCATCTTTCTGGTACTCTCTGCTTTCAGAGAAAGCACCTTGGGTGACCCTGCTGGTGTTCGAAATACTGGTGGCATAGCTCCCAGCAACACGCATGGTAAAGGTATCAGCAAAATCCCAACTACGGAACAAAAAGAGATGAAGGGAGAACTTACAGATCCAAAGAGACTTAAGAGACATAATAACCACTTATGAGGTATGAACTTATTTGATCCCCATTTCAACCAATCATATAGTAAAAAGAAGCATGCAAATGCAAAAGAAATTTTGTGACATTTGGGAGACAATTGAAATTTTAAACATTGATGGGTATGTGCTAATATGAAGGAATTTCTGTTTAGGTATAATAATATTATCCTGGTTATTTTTGAAAAACAGCTTACATCTTTCAGAGACATGTATTGAAATACTTTTTGATAAAATGATATGATGTCTAGGATTTGCTTCAAAAGATGGGGAGAGTGAATAGAAGCATAGATGAAGCAACATTGACCATAAGTTGATAATTGTATTAGGTTCGTAAGGGTTCATTATGGTTTTAGGTCTATGTTAGGATATATTTGAAATTTTCCATAATAAATAATAATTTAATCTCCCCATGTTTGTGAATGACTATTCTTTTTCCGCTTATACCTTAACACACACACAGACACACACACGCCATGAAAGACTCTGAATACAATGTATTCTGAATCTTTACTTTCCAGGGGAGAAGAAAAGGGGACATGGGAGTAGGGCATTTTTGTACTAGGCACAACTACAAGTTTCAGACTCTTTTGTATGATCTGTATTCATTTTAGTCTGAGGCCCATTGAAGAACTGCTACTAAGGTCAGACAAGCCTGGTTACCTCTAAGACTAAAAGAGTAGTCCCCTCTCCTTCTAAGGAATCCCTGGCTAGTGCAATTGGTTAAGTGCTCAACTAACTGAAAGGTTGGCAGCCTGAACACACCCAGAAGTGCCTCAAAGAAAGGCCTGGCAATCTGCTTCTGAAAGGTTACAAACAGGAAAACCTTATGGAGTGCAGTCTACTCTGCAACACATGGGGTCACCATGACTCCAAATCAACTCGATAGCAACTGGTTCTGGTTCTCTCCTTCTAAACTAGAGCAGTCTGTTTTTTCTCCATAAACTACCATCCCTATGGGAGTACACGTGTAAGCGTGGAATTTGTGAGTGTGTGTGTGTGTTTACTAGGGCTGCCACATACCTTTGTGCAGGCTGTACACTGAGCAAATGTATCACATCTAAGGTGGCACCCTTCACATCATCAACATTGTAGATTTGTATGTTTATTATGAGAACTCGCTTACAAACAGCAGCAAAGTGTCTTGTTCTAACAAAATCGATATACTTTCATAACTCTCCAATAGATGCAAGCAAAATATCCTAAGGTAGGGGCTTCTTTTCTAACTATGCTCTGACTGTGTGGGCTAGAGCATCCCTGAGCTGCCTAACTGCCTGAGTTTAAATCCCATCTTCACACTCATTCACTGACTATATAATCTTCAGAAGTTACTTAACAGCCCTGAGCCTAAATTCCCTCATCCGTAAGATGGAATGCTGCTATTGCTATCCTGAGAGGGCTGTTTGCAGCATTTAATGCATGTTCAACAGTGCCAGGCACATAGTAAATAAGCAACAACAAAAAACAGTTGTCATCCAGTCGATTCTGACTCATGGCAACGCTATGTGTGTCAGAGTAGAACTGTGATCCATAGTGTTTTCAAAAATGATTTTTTGAAAGTAGATCACCAGGCCTTTCTTCTGAGATGCCTCTGGGTGGATTTGAACTTCCAACCTTTCAATTAGCAGCCAACCATAACTGTTTGTACCACCCAGGGACTCCAGGCACATAGTAAGTCCTCAATAAGTGTTAGAGATATTTCTTCATACACATATAATTTTATGTGCATAAGTGTCAGGTGTGTGTCTCTGTGTCCTCATAAACTCAATGAATAAATTATTGCAATGGACTTCAAAAAGAATATGTCTCCTATTTTACTAATCCAAACTATCTTAAAAGGAGAACATTTTTCCTAATTAGGTTTGGAAACTGCAGTAAAGCTCAAGCTCCAGGTTAGTAGCCAGGGTTTCTGAGTCTCCGCACACAGCAGCATGTGCGTATATGCTGATCAGGAGCTCTCTGAAGAAAAATTCTGGGGTTTTTCCATGGGTTTAGCTACTTGGCTGGAAAGCCTGTAATGGGAAAAGATCCAGTGGGAGTTGCCAGTTACAAAAGGGGTATTACCCCACAGGCAGAATAGAGTCAAAAAGCTTCAAAAGGCTAAAAGTCTATTTTTAAAAGGAAAGGACACAGAGTATGCCTTTAACTCAGTGTTAAAAATAAACTAAGCAGCGTCCTCTACACTCCCCTGCCCCCTGCCCTCCCGTTCCCGCACTGACCCATATGAAAGAGTGTTTTTCATTTTGTTTCTTCTCATGGTTTTTTTTTTTTTTCCCCCACTCTTAGCCAAACATAGGCTATTTGGTTTTCAGTTCACAGAACACATTGAATTATCTCTCAGAAATTCCTCACAGACTCCCAGATAGAAGGCTACATTATGATTTAGAGTTAACCCATGTCAGAGACTGAGTAAAAAATTCACAGGAGATAAGCAAAATGGAGCCCTTCCAGCTTTCCTTCACACCGGGGAAGAGTGTGCAGGGGACATCGTTCAGGCGGGAGGACATAACGCACTTGGCTGTTAACCGAACGGTTGGAAGGTCAAGTCTACCCAGAGGCACCTGACGATCTAATTCTGAAAAATCAAGCCACTGAAAACCCTAGAGAGCACAGTTCTCCTCTGACACACATGGGGTTGCTGTGAGTCAAAACTGAACAGTATGGTAATGAAGACTCAGTTCCTACCATATCTAAATACAGCTATTTTTCAAATGTATGTAGATTGGTTATGATTAATAAGATGCAATTGATAAACTATAATTTTATTATTTGCATATGTATTAATAAGATACAAATTTATTTTACAATATTTCCAAAATCAAGTAGATTTTCAACATGTATTTTCATGTATAACCAACTCCAAAAGTACAACTTTTCTCAGCTGGGAACCCCAGAATCTATTATTGTTTTGTGTTTGGCCTTAAAAAAGGACTCTGCTAGATTAGCTCATTCTAGAAAGTAATGGAAATTTGATCTGTGTCAGTAACTTTCAATGCTCCACTAAAACAAAGCCAGGAACTAAGCATGAGATAAAAACATTTGAGTGTCTATGTATTTGTGCTATTCCAGGAAGGTGGAAGATATAATCAGTTAAGTATAAGAAAAGAAAAAAAAGACAAAGAAAATAGGGTAAAAAAGTAAATCACAGTGGCGATGTTAGAACAAAAAAGCAATCAGTGAACTCCTACAGGCTTACAAGAGATGGGCACAGAGTGTGGCTCTGTCCTTTGTAAGCAGCCAAAGGAAAGAGGGAACAATTAACAGGTACATAATACACAGTATCTATTAAATAACATTGCCTTCTCCCTAGAAGTCTTAGTCTTTCTACTGACGGGGCAGAGAAACTTCGAGAAAGAGTAGCATACTTGTTACAAATGGATTAAAAAAATAGTTTTTCCTGATGTCCTCATGCCAAAACCCAATCAATAATTAATTCAGAACAGACTTTCTATAATGATTAAAACCAGTTGCCTTCCCGTTGACTCCAACTCATGGCAACTCAATGTCTGTCAGAATAGAACTGTGTTCCATAGGGCTTTTCCATGGCTGATTTTTCAGAAGTAGATTGTCAGGCCTTTCTTCCAAGGTGCCTCTGAGTAGGTTTGAACTACCAACCTTTCTGTTAGCAGAGACCCCTCTCTAATGATAGGAAGTATCTTTTCTACACTGTGGTGAAAATTAGTTTAGCCATCATTTCTATGTGGGGAAACAGAAGTGTAGAATACTGATTTGCTTCCACTTCTTCCACCAGGTTAATTGCTAAGATAAAAATAGGAATAACTTGTCCCATTGTTGTGTGCCACCGAGTTGATTCCCTCAAGAGTAGATTTGACACACTGAATACTAATGACCGAAGACCAGACTAGTTGTGGGATGACATCAAGGACATCGAACATACAAAGGTCATTAAAAAGAAAGAAAATACCAAAATGGATGTAAGAAGAGACTCTGAAACTTGCTTTGGAACACAGAGTAGCTAAAGCAAACAGAAGAAATGATGAAGTAAAAGAGCTGAACAGAATATTTCAAAGGGCCACTCAAGAAGACAAAGAAAAGTATTATAATGAAATGTGCAAAGACCTGGAGTTAGAAAACTAAAACAGAAGAACATGCTTGTCATTTTTCAAGTTGATAGAACTGAAGAAAAATTCAAGCGTTGAGTTACAATATTGAAAGTTCCTATAGGAAAAGTATTGAAAATGCAGAGAAGCATCAAAAGACGATGAAGGGAATACACAGAGTCACTGAAAAAGGACTGGTCAACATTCAGCTGTTTCAGGAGGTACCATATGATCAAGAACCAACGGTACTAAAGGAAGAAGTCCAAGTTGCAGTGAAGGCATTGGCAAAAAACAAGGCTTCAGGAATTGACGGAATACCAACTGAGATGTTTCCACAAATGTATGCAACACTAGAAGCACTCATTTGTCTATGCCAAGAAATTTGGAAGACAGCTACCTGGCCAACCGACTGGAAGAAGATCCGTATTTGTGCCTGTTCCAAAGAAAGGGAATCCAACAGAATGTGCAAATTATCAAATAATATCACTAACACTATGTGCAAGTAAAATTTTGCTGATAATAATTCAAAAAAGTTTGCAGCAATACATCAACAGGGAACTGCCAGAAATTCAGGCTGCATCCAGAAGAGGACGTGGAATAAGGGATATCATTGTTTATGTCAGATGGATCTTGGCTGAAAGCAGAGAATACCAGAAAGATGTTCACCTGTGTTTTATTGACTATGCAAAGACATCAGACTGTGTGGATCATAACACATTATGGATAACATTGTGAAGAATGGGAATTCCAGAACATTGTGCTCATGAGGAACCTGTACATAGAACAAGAGGCAGTTGTTCAAAAAGAACAAGAGAATATTGAGTGGTATGAAATCAGAAAAGTTCTCCCTGAGAGACTGAATTGCTGGGCTGAGGGCTGTGGGGACCATGATCTCAGGGAATATCTAGCTCAATTGGCATAACATAGTTTATAAAGAATATGCTCTACATTCTACTTTGATGAGTAGTGTCTGGGGTCTTAAAAGCCTGTGAGGGGCCATCTAGGATACTCCACTTGTCTCACCCCTTCGGGAGCAAGGAAAAATGAAGAAAACTAAACACACAAGGGAGAGATCAGTCCAAAGGACTAATGGATCACATCCACCATGGCCTCCACCAGACTGAGTCTAGAACAACGAGATGGTGCCCAGCTACCACCACTGACTGCTCTGACAGGGATCACAATAGATGGTCCCAGACAGAGACGAAGAAAAATGTAGAACAAAATTCTAACTCAAAAAGAAAGACCAGATTTGCTGGCCTGACAGAGACTAGAGAAGCCCTGAAAGTATGGCCCCCAGACACCCTTTCAGCTCAGTAACGAGGTCACTCCTGAGGTTCACCCTTCAGCCAAAGATTAGACAGGCCCACAAAACAAAAGGAGACCAAATGGGCACACCAGCCCAGAGGCAAGGACAAGAAGGCAGGAGGGGACAGAAAAGCTGGTAATAGGAAACCCAAGGTGGAGAAGGGGAGAGTGTTGACATGTCATGGAGTTGGTAACCAATATCACAAAACAATATGTGTACTAGTTGTTTAATGAGAAGCTAGTTTGTTCTGTAAACCATCATCTAAAGTACAATAATAAAAAAAGGAAGAAGAGACGCATTGCACTGGGCAAATCTGCAGCAAAAAACCTCTTTAAAGTGTTAAAAAACAAAGATGTCACTTTGAGGACTAAGGTGCACCTGACCCACCCAACCTAATACCAAGCCATGGTATTTTCACCCGACTTATTATATATGCGAAAGCTGGACAATGAATAATGAAGATTGAAGAATTGTTGCCTTTGACTTATGGGGTTGGTGAAGGATATTGAAGATACCACAGACTTCCAGAAGAACTAACATATCTATCTTGGAAGAAGTACAGCCAGAATGTTCCTTAAAAATGAGGAAGGCGAGACTTCATCTTCCATATTTTGGACGTGTTATCAGGAGGGACCAGTCCCTGGAGAAGGGCAGCATGTTGGTAGAGGGTCAGCAAAAAAGAGGAAGACTCCCAATGAGATGGACTAACACAGTGGCTGCAACAATGGGCTCAAGCATGACAACGATTATGAGGATGGCACAGGACCGGGCAGTGTTTCATTCTGTTGTACATGGGGTCTCTTTGAGACTGAGACGGCTCGCTGGCACCTAACAACTGTTAGCTACTTTTCTGCCCCATTTTATTTGCTCTTATATTCTCCTGCTGCAATGTTTCCACTCGTACTCTTATCCTTGTCTTGGTCACCACTCCTCACTCAGTGGAGGTAGAAAATAAATGGTCTCTAGGAGAAAGAGGACCAGGGGACATATCACAGAACAGGATGAAATGACAGGGCTGGCATGCCAGGGAATGAATTGTGGAGACGGCCTAGAATCAGTCCCTGAAGAGAGGCTGTGCCCCAGCCCCTGACTCAGCACCTCACCGCTGACTGAGAAGTTCAGAACATTCTCTCTCTAGGGGCACCAGCAAGTCACTGGGCCATTTAATAATTCATGAAGCAAATATGCAATGAGTACCTTCCAGGCGGCAGACGCTAGGATAGTGCTAGGGAATCAAAGGCAAAAAGGCAGTCTGTGTCCTCATAGAAACTGTGGTTTAGCTGGGAGAGTCTATCATACAGGAATTTCTATATGGTGGTTAAACACGCTGACCCTGGATTCTAATCACTCAGTTCTACTCCCAGCTTTAAGAATCTCTGGTGGCACAGTGATTAAGAGCTCAACTGCTAATTGAAAGGTGGGTGGTTTGAACCCACCAACTATGCCCTGTGGGAGAAAAGACCTGGCGGTCTTCTCCCATAAAGATAACAACAGGTACTCCCAGTTTTGCTATGTCACCTTGGGCAAGTCCAACTTTCGGGCTTTCGGTTTTATCATCTGTAAAATGGGAATAGCAACTACCTTACAGAGAAAAAACTTAGAATAGCCCAAGCACAGCTCCCACCCCCAAACCTGTGCCTTCTCCTGTGATCCTTGTTTCTGTAATAGTGACCAAAATTGCCTGTGTGTATGATATTCCAGGCAGTGTTCAAAGTATTTGACATGTTTTAACTTATTTTACCTTTTCTACAGCCTTCTAAGAAGGTAAGAGACCCGGAGTGGCACAAGTGGTTAGTCACTCCACTACTAATGGAAAGATTGGCTGCCATGCTAACCCATCCAGAGGTGCCTCAGAAGAAAGGCCTGGTGATGTGCTTCCAAGAAGCCATATCCATGAGAACCTTATGGAGCACAGTTCTGCTCTAACACACATGGGATCATCATGAGTCAGAATCAACTCAACAGCAGGTGGCAGGGTATATAGAAGGCGCTACTATCATCCACATTTTGTATAACTGAGGCACAGCGTGATTCCATGGCTTGTCCAGGTTTCTCTGAGAGGCAGTATAGAACAGTGGTTAAGGGCACATACTCTGGGCCAAATTGCCTGGGCCCTGCCACTTGGAAGTTGTGTAACCTCGGGCAAGTTACTTAACTTCTCTGGGCCTGTTTTCCAATTTTCCTGAATTCATACTTCGTACATTCAACGGTCTGATTATTAATGGATATCTGCAGCTATGCACGATCGTGAAGATGGCACCGGAGTGGGCAGTGTTTCCTTCTGTTTTACACAGGGTCGCTATGAGTCGGAATCGACTTGTCGGCACCTAACAACGATAACAACAACAACTAGGCCTGTCTTCCACCTGTTTTCACTCTGTTCATTCCCCATCTTTCCCATGACCCCTGTACTGCACTTCCCAGGTTCCCTTGCCCACCAGCAACAGGAAGAAGCACTGGTGGAGATTCATGGGTAGGAGGAGGAAGATGTCAGGGTGTTTCACTTCCTCTGTTTGGAGTGGCAGCTCTAGCAGTGGCTGCATCTCCCCGAGGATCCAAGTTCCTACCGGGCAGCCCCAGCATCTCACCTCTGGAGATGCCCTTGCTCTATCTCTCTCTCCCAACTACAGGTACAGCCTCCTCTTGTTACTAATGTAGAACTGCCCCATAGGGTTTCCAAGGCTATAATCTTTATGGAAGCAGACTACCACATCTTTTCCCCACAGAGTGGCTAGTGGGTTCAAACCACTGACCTTTAGGTCTGGAGCCAAGCACTTTAACCACTGTGCCACCAGGGCTCTGAGGTTATATTGTTGTTGTGGTAAGGTGCCGTGGAGTCCTCTCTGATTCATAGGGACTTCATGCACCACAAAACAAAACACTGCCTGATCCTGCACCATTCTCATAATTGTTGCTATGTTTGAGCCCACTGTTGTAACCACTATGTCAATCCATCCCACAGAGAGTCTTCCTCTTTTTCCCAGGCCCTGTACTTTACCAAGCATGACATCCTTCTCCAGGGACTGATCTCTCCTGACAATATGTCCAAAGTATGTAAGATGTAACCTTGCTTCTAAGGAGCATTCTGGCTGTACTTCTTCCAGGACAGATTTGTTGGGTCTTCTGGCAGTCCACGGTATATTCAATATTCTTTGCCAACACCATAATTCAAAGGCATAAATTCTTCTTCTGTCTTCCTTATTCATTGTCCAGCTTTCACATGCATATGAAGTGATCGAGAACACCATGGTTTGGGTCAGCCGAACTTTAGTCCTCAAGGTGACATCTTTGCTTTTTAACACTTTAAAGAGGTCTTTTGCAGCAGATTTGCCCAATGCAATATGTCATTTGATTTCTTGACTGCTGCTTCCATGGGTGTTGATTATGGATCTAAGTAAAATGAAATCCTTGACAGCTTCAATCTTTTCTCCATTTATCATGATGCTGCTTATTGGTCCAGTTGCGAGGATTTTTGTTTTACTTTGAGGTGTAATCCATACTGAAGGTTACTGCCTTTGATCTTCATCAGTAAGTGCTTCAAGTTCTCTTGACTTTCAGCAAGCAAGTTTGTGTCATCTGCATATTACAGGCTGTTAATGAGTCTTCCTCCAATCCTGATGCCACATTCTTCTTCATATGGTCCAGCTTCTCAGATTGTTTGCTCAGCATACAGATTGAATAAGTATGATGAAAAGATACAACCTTGACACACACCGTTCCTGACTTTAAACCACACAGTATCCCCTTGTTCTGTTCGAAAGACTGCCTCTTGGTCTATGTACGGGTTCTTCATGAGAACAATTAAGTGTTCTGAATTCCATCCTTAGCAACCTTATCTATAATTTCTTACAATCCACACAGTCAAACGTCTTTGCATGGTCAATAAAACACAGGTAAACAACTTTCTGGTTTTCTCTTCTTTCAATCTAGATCCATATGACATCAGCAATGATATTCCTCATTCCATGTCCTCTTCTAAATCCAGCTTGAATTTCTAGCGGTTCCCTCTTAATGTACTGCTGCAATCATTTTTTAATTTTCTTCGTAATTTTACTTGCATGCGATAATAATGATATTGTTTGATAATTTCCATGTATCATTTGATCACCTTCCTTTGGAATAGGCACATATAGGGACTTCTTCCAGTCAGTTGGCCAGGAAGCTGTCTTCCAAATTTTTCAGCATAGATGAGTGAGCACCTCCAGTGCTGCATTCATTTGGTGAAACATCTCAGTTGGTATTCCGTCAATTCCTGGAGCCTTCTTTTTGTCAGTGCCTTCAGTGCAGCTTGGCCTTCTTCCTTCAGTACCATTAGTTCTTCATCATATGCTACCTCCTAAAATGGCTGACCAATTCCTTTTGGTACAGTAACTCTATGTATTCCTTCCATCTTCCTTTGATGCTTCCTGCATCAATTAATTTTCAACCATAGAACCTTTCAGTATTGCAACTAGAGGCTTGAATTTTTTCTTCAGTTCTTTCAGCTTGAGAAATATCAGGAGTGTTCTTTCCTTTTGGTTTTCTATCTCCTGGTCTTTTCACATTTCATTATAATACTTTACCTTGTCTTCTCAAGCCACTCTTTGACACCTTCTGTACGGCTCTTTTACTTCACCATTTCTTCCATTCCTTTAGCTACTCTATGTTCCAGAGCAAGTTTCAAAGTCTCTTCTGACATCATTTTGGTCTTTTTTTTCTTTTCTGTCTTTTAAATGGCCTTTTGCTTTCTTCATGTATGATGTTCTTGATGACATTCCACAACTTGTCTTCGGTCATTAGTGTTCATTGCATCAAGTCTATTCTTGAGATGGCTCTAAATTCAGGTGGGATATACTCAAGGTCATTCTTTGACTCTCATGGACTTATTTTAAATTTCTTCAGCTTCAACTTGAACTTGCATAAGAGCAATTTATGGTCTCTTCAGCACTTGGTCCCTGGTCTTGCTCTGACTGATGATATTGAGATTCTCCATCGTCCCTTTCCACAGATAGTTGATTTGATTCCTGTGTGTTCCATCTGGTGAGGTCCACATGTATAGTTGCTGTTTATGTTATTGAAAAAAGGTACTTGCAATGAAGAAGTCATTGGTCTTGCAAGATTCTATGATGTGATCTTCCATGTCATTTCTATCACCAAGGCCATATTTTTTTTTTTACCACAGATCCTTCTTCTTTGTTTCCAACTTTTGAATTGCAATCACAAGTAATTATCCATACATCTTGATTGCATGTTTCATCGATTTCAGACTGCAGAGGATTATCTTACCCACCGTGCTTGCTCTTTCTGCCCTTCCAATACCCCGGTGATTGGAGCCCTGTATCAGATTTCCTCTAATATGAACTGCTAGGGTAACATCAATTTTCCTGACTGCACAATGACTGATACTTTGTGTTTCCGCTTCCTCATCTGGTGAATGGAAATGATAATTATTCCTACCTCATAGGATTATTATGAAACTTAATGAGTTAATATATTTAAAATGCTCAGAACACAGTCTAGCAAACAGAAAGTGGCAGCTATTATGGATCACAGCCAAGCCACCAAAGTCCCATTCTAGGGTGTCAGGGCAAAAATTCCTGAGGTTTTACAGATGAGTAGGAGTAAACCAGATAAAGAAAAGTGAAGGATGTTTCATGCAAAGGGAACAGACAGCTTTGTGGCCAAGAGGTGAGAGAGAGCAGGAGGTCTTCAAGGTGCCAGGAAAGGGGAGAGGTTCAGAAAGACTGGAGCATATGTGCAGTACAGGATAAAGGAATAGGATCTGGAGAGAAGGATGAGGCTGGAGAGGAAAGCAGAGTCCAGAACATGCCTTTCAAGGCCTGTTAAGAATTTCAGACTTCACCCTGAGGGCAATGGGAAACCAATGGAAAATTTTAATGAGGGGAGTGATACAATCAAATTTATGTTTAGAGAGATTTCTCTGGCTGTGATATGAGCAATAGATGGGGTGGATAGGATGGAAGAAAGAAAATTAAAGATGAAAGACCTATTAGAAAGCTATTCCAGGCATCCAGGGGAGAGGTAATGGTAACTTGGACTAGGGTGGTGACAATGAAGACAGAAGAAATAGAAAGACTCAAGTGATTCAGGGGGTAAACACTACTGGATTGGCATAGGATTGGATATGGGAGGCAAGGGAAAAGAAGGCAGCCAAAACAATGTCCAGGTTTCTGACTTGGGCAAAAGAACACGGGCAAGAAGCCCAGCAGAATGGTGAAGGGCATGGACTGTGGTTCTAGACAGCCTGCATTCAAACTCCAGCTCTACTCACCACCAGCTGTTGAACCTGGGCAGAGCACTGGATTATCCTGTGCCTCAGGTGTATGAAATGCAGATCACAATTGTACCTTCTATATTTTCTTCCAAAAAAAATAAACAAACCAAACCTGTTGCCATCGAGTTGATTCCAACTCATAGCGACCCTACAGGACAGAGTAGAACTGCCCCATAGAGTTTCCAAAGAGCACCTGGAGGATTTGAACTGCTGACCTTTTGGATAGCAGCCATAGCACTTAACCACTATGCCACCAGAGTTTCCTATTTTCTTCCATTTACCATCAAATCCATTCCAACTCATGGCGACCCTATGTATAGCAGAACAGAATTGTTCTCCACAGGGTTTTCAACAGCACATTTTTCAGACGTAGATAGCCAGGCCTTTCTTCTGAGGTATATCTGGGTGGACTCCAACCTTTTGGTTAGCAGCCAAGCACATTAACCGTCTGTACCACCCAGTGACTCCACCTTTTGTATAAGAGTATGAAAAAGACCAAATCAGTTAAAGCATGTCAACTGCTTGGAACCGTGCCTGGAAAGCATATGTACAGTAAGTCTTGGTCTTTATTGTAGAGACAAGAAGCTCAGGAGAAGGCACGGTTCTGGAGGGATAGGTGCACGATGAGTTCTCTGTAAGCATGTTGTCATGGATTAAATTGTGTCCCCCTAAAAATATGTGTCAACTTGGTTAGGCCATTATTCCCAGTATTGTGTGGTTGTCCTCCATTTTGTGATTGTAATTTATGCTAAAAAGGATTAGGGTGGGATTGTAACAGGTCACCTCCTTACTCAGGTCACCTCCCTGATCCAATGTAAAGGGAGTTTCCCAGGAATGGGGCCTGAACCACCTTTTCTCTCTCAAGACATAAAAGGAAAGAGAAACAAGCAGAGAGTTGGGTACCTCATACCACCAAGAAACCAGCACCTGGATTGGAGAGCATCCTTTGAACCCAGGGTCCCTGTGCCTGAGAAGCTCCCCAACAAGGGAAAGATTGAGGACAAAGAACTTTCTCCAGAGCAGATAGAGAGAGAAAGCCTTCCCCTGAAGCTGACGCACTAAATTTGGACTTTTAGCCTACTTTACCATGAGGAAATAAATTTCTCTTTCTTAAAGCCATCCACTTGTGGTATTTCTGTTATAGCAGCACTAGATGACTAAAACACATGTTGAATGTGAAATATCTATGGGACGAGAAAGGGTTGGACTCATGACGTAAATTTCATTTAGCACCACCAGCAGTAGTGACAGCAATTGAAGCCAAGAGCACGGATGAGATTGTCCAGGGAGTGTAGGTAAAGTGAGAATGGATAAGGGCCAGAGGGGAAAGCCTGGGAGAATGTTAACATTTAAGTCACAATTTCCAGAAGAGAGGCCAAAGAGAAAAACTCAGAAAAGCAGTCAGAAAAGCAGGAGAGGAGCCAGCAGTGGCCACGGTCCAGTCGTGAGGGGAAGACAAAGACATCCTAAAAACAAAGGAGCCGGGACTGTGAGTTGTTGGTGCACATTGGGACCTCCCCTGCTCATCCTCCCATCCAGCCAAGGGTCATGTGACACGGTAGCAAGAAGCCCATTTCAATTGGTGTGTGAAAAAGCAAACACTGGACATTCGGATTGATCTCCTGTGCTGATCCGGAAGCACATGTTAGCCCACCTCAGTGACTGGAAACGACACAACCCAATTTTTCTGTGTGTATCACTGAACCCCTGAATTTTCCTTTCAGTGACAGACTGTTGTTAGCTGTCATGGAGTCAGTCCCCAGCTCATGGCAACTCCAGGCACAATGGAATGCAGTACTATCCAGTCCTGCACCATTCCCATGATCAGTTATGGATTGGACCATTGTGATCCATACAGTTTTTACTGGCTAATTTACAGAAGTAGATCACCACACCTTTTTTCCTAGTCTGTCTTAGTCTGGAAGCTCTGGTGAAATCTGTTCAGCGTCATAGCAACACACAAGCCTCCACTGACAGACGGGTAGTGGCTGGCCTTGAGGTTCATTAGCTGGGAATCAAACCCAGGTCTCCCGTATGGAAGGTGAGAATTCTACTGCTGAATCACCAAAGCCCAATGTCAGGGACAGAGTACGTGGCAGGTTTTCCTATTGTTGTGCCATCGAGTCAGTTCCAACTCATAGCAACCCTATGTACAACAGAATGAAATACTGCTGGCTCCTGCACCATCCTTACAATCCTTGCTATGTTTGAGCCCATTGTTGCAGCCGCTGTGTCAATCCATACCGTTGGGGGTCTTCCTCTTTTTCGATGACCCTCTAACTTACCCAGCATGATGCCCTCCACGGATTGGTCCCTCCTGATAACATGTCCAAAGTATGTGATATGAGGCTTTGCCATCTTTGCTTCTAAGGACATTCTGGTTGTACCTCTTCCAAGAAAGATTTACTCATTCTGCTGGCAGTCCACAGTATATTCAATATTTTTTGCCAACACCATAATTCAAAGGCATCAATTCTTCTTCAGTCTTCCTTATTCACTGTCCAGCTTTCACATGCACATAAGGCAATTGAAAATACCATGGCTTGGGTCAGGTGCAACTTAGTCCTCAAAGTGACATCTTTGCAGATTTTAATAACTAAGTCTAAGTAGCTGCTATAATTGAGAACAAGCATTGAGTATGGTTGACTACCTTCTCCTATACATAAGACCAGTTGTAGGTTCCTCATCTCCTTTTCAATGCCCAAAAAACCCTGCGAGTACTTGTATCCTCAAATTTTTCTTTGGCATTAATGATTCTGATCCTGGAAGTTTGTTCTGGATGCCACATTTATTAGAATCCCAAGGCCCAGCCCAAGGCCTCCCTCCCAGGATTCTGAGGGCAATGCTACCAGGCTGTTGCCTCAGGGGAGCTCTTTGCTAGAGGACACAAGGCAGATTACTCTGACTCAATGCAGAAAGGCTGTGAAACTGCTTTATAGTTTGTCTCTAGCACAAGTGAGTGGGAGTTGTTATTTTTATAATCATCATAAAAGCCTTCCACTACATAGTTTTGGGAAGTGGTGATAAAAACCAGAATACTTCTCTCCTGAATTCTGCTATCCCCAAATTTTCACTGACACCCAGTTAATTTCCTTAGGAAAGCTCCGTGTTAAGCTCTCTGCAGCGCTTTGGCACAGTAGAATCTGTGCATTTGGAATTTCATGATAATTTTTTACCCCAGAAAAAAAAATTACTCTGTTCAAATGCATTTTTTAACCTAAGATGAGCTGGTTCTATTTCTCACTCTTCCATTCTCAAGCTCATTCTGGTTGCTAACCTCCCACAAACTGAAAAAAAAAAAAAAAAATTAACCCACTAAATGATATCCAAACCAACCAGGAAGGGACAGTGAGAAAAGCCAGAACCAAGGCTTATCACTCTAAAAGCTGGTCAGTGTTAGCAAGTTGGTAACTTCCCATTTATCAATTGCTGTGTTATTGTTGTTAGTTGCTATCAAGTTGATTCCAACTCATGGCAAGCCTAGGTATGTGTGCAGAGTAGAACTGTGCTCCATAGGGTTTTCCAGGCTGTGACCTTTCAGAAGATTGCCAGGCCTGTCTTCCAAGGCACTTCTGGGTGGGTCTGAACCACCAATATTTCAGCTAGTAGCCGAGCAGTTACCTGTTTGCGCCACTGAGGGACTCTTCATTTATCAATGTGGCCAATACAAAAGGAGCCTCTGTGATTAAAAAAAAAAAAATCTCCATGAAAAATAAGGAACGATGTATTAGCATAATGACTTTATTATGCAGCAGTAACATAAATGGCAATCCGCTCTCGTAGGATATTTGTGTTGAAATTAGAAAATGTTAGCACATTCAATGCAAGAGCTAATGGAAGCCCTAAATATAGGCCATATTCCATCTGGCTGCCATGAGCCTGCCTCAGCACATTAACCAGAGGACCAAACTAGAAAAGAGAAAGAGCTTTCAAAAATGCAAAACAGAAAAGAGATTCACTTAGAATTTTATCTGGTGAAACAACATCGAGTCATAAGATGAGGCATCTTCTGCTTCATGGACTATTTATGGACTCAGCTGTTAGTTCTGATGCTGTCTTTAAATACATAGAGAAGAAAGAGAGTTTCCTCCCTTGAAACTTGAGTTTTGTTGAAGCAGGTAGCTCACAGCTGGTAAGTGACATTCAGTTGTTTACAACCATTTTCACAATTTGGCTTTGACATTGACTAAAATTGCACAATAAACAGAGTTGCTGTTTCCAGCTTTCCGAAAGCCATTTTAAACACTAGCACCGTGGGGACCACATCCCCTTAGCATTTTGCAAGAGTTATGCTTTCCACGACTGAACGGTAAGCCTGTGTTTACAAAACAAAATTATATTTTCCATTTTCAGCTTTGGTTATTAATAAAGTAGATATTTCTCAAACAAAAAATGTCCCCTTTGTTTATGGTTTGAGATCTTGACCCAGATGGGGAAAAAAATGCCCTCATAAATACAGAAAATCTTCACCAGGCAGAAATCTCTCTTTCCAACAACTCCATGACACATGGTGCCTGAACCAATGGATCGTAGAAAATCAACAATAGCTATTTTCAAGTGATCCAGTTCTTCTATTTAGATTTTTGTGACATAAACAGATTAGAGAGTCTTCCGAAATGTATATTTTTGGTTCACTCTTTATGCTTTTTGGAACTTGTCTGTGGTACTGAGGCATACTATCGTGAGTGTGTTCGTTTCTTTTTGTGCAAACTCTGCTGTAAACCAGGACAGTCAACGGAATGAGGAATGCTTAATCTGGGGCTTGAGTTAATAGGGTAGATCACCTATGGGCTTAGGGATGGGTGCACTTTAGTTCTCTTCTCTGGATTCTCTGCAGAAACTCTAACTCCTGAATATTAATCAGATCTGTCAATCTCCACTTCGAACTCTCCCATGCTTCTTAATCACTCTTAAATTAAACTCCTTACCCTGGCTGAAAAAAACCCTACACAATCTGGCCCCTGCTCAGGCCTTTCCAAACCAATCACTCCCCCTCACCATCTGAGCTCCAGCCATCCTTGCCTTCTTTCTGTTTCTTTAACCTGCCTCAGGTTCCCACTGCCAACCCTTTGCATTAGCTATACCTCCACCTGGGTTGCTCTCTCCAGATCTTTATGTGGCTTCTTCTACTTTTGGGGGGTGGGGGGGGTCTCAATCAAAAAGAATTAGTTGGCGTTCAATCATTTCAAGAGGTAGCATATGATCAGGAACCGATGGTACTGAAGGAAGAAGTCCAAGCTGCTCTGAAGGCATCAGTGAAAAACAAGCCTCCAGGAACTGATGGAATATCAACTGAGATGTTCCAACAAACGGATGCAGCACTGGAGGTACTCACTCGCCTATGCCAAGAAATATGGAAGACAGCTTCCTGGCCAACTGACTGGAAGAGATCCATATTTATGCCTATTCCCAAGAAAGGTGATCCAACCAAATGTGGAAATTATAGAACAATATCATTAATATCACACCCAAGCAAAATTTTGCTGAAGATCATTCAAAAACTGCTGCAGCAGTATATTGACAGGGAACTGCCAGAAATTCAGGCCGGTTTCAGAAGAGGACGTGGAACCAGGGATATCATTGCTGATGTCAGATGGATTCTGGATGAAAGCAGAGAATACCAGAAGGATGTTTACTTGTGTTTTATTGACTATGCAAAGGCATTCAACTGTGTGGATCATAACAAACTATGGATAACATTGTGAAGAATGGGAATTCCAGAACACTTAATTGTGCTCATGAGGAACCTTTACATAGATCAAGAGGCAGTTGTTCAGACAGAACAAGGGGATACTGATCGGTTCAAACTCAGGAAAGATGTGCGTCAGGGTTGTATTCTTTCACCATACCTATTCAATTTGTATGCTGAGGAAATAATCCAAGAAGCCGGACTATATGAAGAAGAACGGGGCATCAGGATTGGAGGAAGACTCATTAACAACCTGTGTTATGCAGATGACACAACCTTGCTTGCTGAAAGTGAAAAGGCCTTGAAGCACTTACTAACGAAGATCAAAGACCACAGCCTTCAGTATGGATTGCAACTCAACATAAAGAAAAGAAAAATCCTCACAACTGGACCAATGAGCAACATCATTGAGAAAAGATTGAAGTTGTCAAGGATTTCATTTTACTTGGATCCACAATCAACAGCCATGGGAGCAGCAGTCAAGAAATCAAAAGATGCATTGCATTGGGTAAATCTGTTGCAAAGGACCTGTTTAAAGTGTTGAAGAGCAAAGATGTCACCTTGAAGACTAAGGTGCGCCTGACCCGAACCATGGTATTTTCAATGGCGTCATATGCATGTTAAAGCTGGATAATGAATAAAAGGAAGACCAAAAAAGAATTGACGCTTTTGAATTGTGGTGTTAGCGAAGAATACTGAATATACCGTGGACTGCCAAAAGAACGAACTAATCTGTCTTAGAAGTACAACCAGAATGCTCCTTAGAAGCAAGGATGGCAAGACTGTGTCTTACATACTTTGGACAAGTTGTCAGGAGGGATCAGTCTCTGGAGAAGGACATCAAACTTGGCAAAGTACAGGGTCAGTGGAAAAGAGGAAGACCCCCAACGAGGTGAATTGACACGGTGGCTGCAACAATAAGCTCAAGCATAACGATTGTAAGGATGGTGTAGGACTGAGCAGTGTTTCATTCTTTTGTGCATAGGGTAGCTATGAGTCGGAACCAACTCAATGGCACCTAACAACAACAACTTAAATATCACATCTTCCAAGACTGGATCATCTAAAGTAGTTCTTCCTACTCACACTTTCTATTTCTTCACCCTTTCAAAAGTTTCAATCAAAGCACTTAACAAGGCTTGCTTTTCTTGCTCATTTATGTACTTTCCTTAGTCTCTGTATCCCCAATAAGCTCCTCGAGCATAGATACTGTGTCTGTCTTGTTCACCACAATATGCCCACATCTTAGACCCTGACACTTGGTTAGGGACTCAGGAAATATTTGTTGAATGAATAAATAAATGAATGAGTGAGTGAGTGAATGGATGAATAGCAAATGAAAATGTTTTTTAAAGTCACCTTGGAAAAACGGCCTTGGCAATCTGCTTCCAAAAGGTTACAGCCTTAAAAACCCTAAGGAGTAGTTCTACTCTGTACACATTGAATCGCCATGATTTTGAATCCACTCAAGGGCAACTAATGACAACAAAACAACAATAAAATCAGCTAATTGGCATCAACTGCCTGCCGCAAGATAAAGAGACAATGGGTTTGGCTGAGAGGGCAGTGGTGGGTCAGTGGTAGAATTCTCACGTTCTGTGAGGGAGACCTGGGTTTAATTCCTGGCCAATGTATATCAAGCACAGCCACTATCCATCTGTCAGTGGAGGCTTGCATGTTGCTATGATGCTAAATAGGTTTCAGAGGAGCTGCTAGAGTAAGACAAACTAGGAAGAAAGTCCTGGCAATCTACTTCCAAAAATCAGCCAGTGAAAATCCTCTGTATCACAACAGTCCGATCCCATTGGTCACAGGATTGCCATGAGTCAGGGGCTGACCTGAAGGCAGCTAACAACGACAATAACAGAACTGGTTGAAGCAAACTCAACTGAATTGGGCAAATGAAAAACCATTGATTTATAAAAGTCAGGTTTTGAAATTTAGTTCTGACTCTCTGTGATCTAGTTTTGACAATGAAGAAGACTCTATTTCTCAAAAATAAAGCAAAAAAAAAAAGGATATATAAAAGCTGTTAACAGGAAGGACTGTATGGAGGTAGTTCTACCTGGAAAGACCTATTAGGAGAAAGGGTGTCAGGGAGATTACTCTTCACTGTGCACCATTTCATACCATTCAAAAATTTCCCCTGTGCACATATTACTTTTAAAGAGAATTTTCACAAAAGGTAAAGCAAAAAAAAAAAAGGGGTTGAGTAATTACTTGCCTTATGGATCGCAATGAAACTCTGGACATTTCCTGATCTGTCCCCAAACACACCATCACCCCTAATTTTGCCCCTTTGCTTCTACTGATAATGCTGGGAGGGTATTATCTTCCCCCCACCCCCTACCCCCAGGCCCTCTACATATCCCCTTTACAAACCCATCAAATCCAGAATCCCTTGTCCTTCCTGTGTTAAATAAATTTAAATTATAGTTGTTTGCTTAACACATCTGTCTTATCTTGAGCTTCCTGAAGGCAGAGTGGGCCCTAGTCATGTTGGTAACCTCTGCCACTATGATTTAGCCCATAAAGTGCTCCATAAATACCTGTTGACTGAATATACGGAGAGTACAACTAATCTCTAAAGACCACAGCTGCCGCATTCCACTCCCCATTTCTGCCCTGCAGTGTGAATCTTTATTATCTCCTCTTCCACTTGCAGCACTTGATATCCTACAGTGTATGTGTACAGAAGAGCAAAGGGGAGCACTCAGCTCACCTATAAACACACTACCTGGCGCCCAAGTAGAGAGCAATTCCACTTACCTGGCTTAATCTAAAAGAAAAAAAAATGGACACATGGTTGTTGTTGCTAGCTGCTGTCAAGTCGGCTCTGACTCATGGCAGCCCCATGTACAACAGAACAGTTGGTATGTTCAAGCTCATTGTTGTAGCCACTGTGTATTTTTTTTTTTCCAACCTAAACCCATTGCCATTGAGTAAATTCTAACTCATGGGGACCCCGTAGGACAGAGTAGAACTGCTCCATAGGGTTTCCAAGGCTGTATAAACCACTACGGAAGCAGGCTGCCACATCTTTCTCATGCAGAGCAGTCGATGGATCCGAACTGCTGACCTTTCAGTTAGCAGGCAAGCACGTAACCAGTGCACCACCAAGGCTCCTTCCTTCTAAACAAGGGGGCTCATATCCTAGTACTATATTGGACAATATTCTGTTGTGAGTCATAGAGTTTCCAAGAGCTAATTTTTGGAAGTAGATTGCCAGGCCTTTCTTGCTAGAGTGTCTTAGTCTGGAAACTCTGCTGAAACCTGTCCACCACGGGTGACCCCACTGGTATTTGAATTACTTGAGGCATAGCTTCCAGCATCACAGCAACATACAAGCCACTAATGTACAGCAAACTGACAGATGGGTGGTAGAGAGAAGTGGTAGATTTTTGTTGTTGTTATTTTTTATTAATAATTCACATAGCATAAAATTCACCATTTTAAAGTGTACAGTTCAGTGGTTTTTAGTATATCCACAAGGTTGTACAACCATCGCCACTATTTAATTCTAGAATATTTTTATCAACCCAAAAATAAACCTCTTGCACATTAGCGGTCACTCCCCACTTGATCCTCTGGCAACCATTAATCTAGTATCCATCTCCATGGATTTGCGTTTCCCTGAATTTTATATAAAAGGAATCATATAATATGTAGCCTTTTGTATCTGGCTTCTTTCATGCAACATAATGTTTTCAAGGTTCACCCATGCTGCAGCATATACCAGTCTTTCATTCCTTTTTATGGCTGAATAATATTCCGTTGTATGGATGGACCACATTTTGTTTATCCATTCATCAGTTAAGGGACACTGGGATTGTTTCCACTTTCGGGCTCTTGGAAATATTGCTGCTATGAACATTCAGGTACAAGTTTCCATATGAACATATGTCTTCAATTCTCTTGGTTATATACCTAGGAATGGGATGGCTGGGTCACGTGGTAATTCTATGTTTAATTTTTTTGAGGGACCACCAAACTGTTTCCACAGGGGCTGTACCATTTTACATTCTCATAAGCAGTACATGAGGGTAGGCTTTTAAAAAAAAATTTTTTTTTTTTAGAGATTAGAAAATCATAAATGAAGGACATGGTCCTCTATAGACTGTCCAAGGTCAAAAGAGAGATGAAAGACACATTTTATTAGGGAGGAAGATGTTTTATCAGGGGAATGAATGGCTCACAGAGTCCCGCTGACTCAATTTCAGTTCACTTTACTGTGGTGTTGCTTAATTCACATTTCGACCATGTGTTCGGTCTTAAGGTGAATAGCCTGGGTCCCCGGGCATCTTTTCCCAAGCAGTATAAGCACCTTCAAGACAGCATTCAATGTTTAATGATTTTATTTCCTGTTTAGTAGGGAGGAACAGGTCTTTCTTTGCCCATTTTCTAAGACCCTGCTCTGCCCAACAAATACACCTACCACAAGTCTTCAATAATTTGGAAGTTCACTCAGCTTTATTACTGGAAATAAGCTTTTCAAAATGCAGAAATTCAGCCATGCTTTAAACTGCCAAGCTGCCTAGGAATGGATTTTATCCATTATTTCAGAGCCTTTAACTTGAAACTTTAGGCTAAGGCAAACGTGATTTGTCTAAGACTCCTGGAATTTAAGAAAACATAGGGGACACAGCTTGTGTGTGTGTGTGTGTGGTGTGAGGGCCACAGAAAGGGGGCATAAGCCTCCAATGAGTAATTATCAACTAACAGAAGGCCACTGCTTCCATTGTCTGTGGCAAGTACAACCTCCCACCACACTGGCGGATACCAGCATCTGTGCCTCCTTGAGAGAAAGCAATAAACCAGTTGCCATGGAGTCAATATTCCATAGAGTGTTCATGGCTTTTAGAAGCAGATCTCCAGACCTTTCTTCTGCAGCACCTCTAGGTGGGTTTGAACCCCCATCCTTTGAGTTAGAAGCCTCGTGTTTAACCGTTTGTGCCACCCAGGGACTCCTGAAAGCAAAACCTTGTTGTTGTGTGTTACCGAGCCGATTCTGACTCATAGAGACCCTATAGAGCAGAGTAGAACTGCTCCATAGGATTTGCTAGGCTGTAATCTTTACAGCCAACTCTTTTTTCCCACAGAGCAATTGGTGGGTTTAAACCATTGACTTTTCAGTCAGCAGCTGAGCACTTAGCCATAGCACCACCAGGGCTCCTTGAAAGCAGGGCTTTGAACTGGTGTGAACCCCTGCTGAGAATTTGCATTCCTAACAAGTTCCCAGGCCATGCTAATGTTGCTTTTTAGGGACCAGTTCTGGGAACCACTAGTAGAACAGTGGTTCTCAAAACTTATACATAAGAATCACCTGGGGGTCTTGATAAAATCTTTATTCTGATTCAGTCTATCTGGAGTGGAAATGCAAATTCTCAGCAGGGGTTCAAATCCAAACGAAACTGTTGGAAGCCCTGCTTAAAAGCAACATAGCTCATTAATAAAAAGGATTTCAAATCTGAGTATAGGCACATGTCTTATGGATGGAGTCACAGCAAATGAAAGAAATACAATTACAAATGAAAGTGAACTGCCATTTACTTCTCTGAAATTGAAGTAATTTTTGTTTTTCTCATTGTAGATCCCTCTGTTCATGCTACTCAATTTCCCAAAAGGAATCAGCAAAAGCACGAGGCATAAACAAATCCATTCTGCCTTTCATAAAACCCTGTCCTGGCTCCAAGTCCACACCCTAAGTAAACAGGCAAGCCCCTGCCCCGTGCGCTAAGGAGGGCTGGGGCCTTGACCCTGCAGAGAGCCCGTTTCCAAGGAGAGGCCCTGTATTTGCCCAGCTCTCCTCAGGCCACACAACTCTCCAAAGACAGGCATCAGAAGCAGCTCATTTGATTGCGGCAGCTGCAAATGCAGAGGAAGAGGGGAAGAGAGCTCCCGTGAGCCAGGACTCGAGGTAGCAGATGAGACAGGCTATCAATCAGCTGTCACTCGGCAGCCAGAACCAGGATGCTCTCCTTCCTGGGGCCAGAGAAATTCTGAATGGTGTTCAAGGATAGCTCCCTTCCCATGCCAGCTGAGGTGGGATAGGCTGGGTGAGCCCTGAAATGCAGAGGGAAAAAATAACTACAGGAGCTCAGAGAGGGAAGATAGAAGGGCCTGTGGGAAGCACAAGGGATTTAGGAATTTGTCTTCAGAGGTCAAAGCTCACATCTTTATCACCGTATAACCCAGAGCAAGTCATTAAAGCTCTAAGCCATTGTTTCTGAACCCTCCCTACCACATCTCTAAGCCTCCATTTCTCTAGCTCTAAAGTGGAGGTGTAGTTTCAGGATGGCGCAAAGAGTTAACACACTCAGCTGCTAATCGAAAGGTTGGGGGTTCAAGTCCACCCAGAGAAACCTTGGAAGAAGGGCCTGGCAATCTACTTCTGAAAAATCAGTCACTGAAGATCCTTTGGAGCGCAGCTCTACCCTGACACACGTGGGGCTGCCATGAGCTGGAGTTGATTCTATGGCACCTGGTTAAAGTGGTGGTGGTAGTCACGAGGATGTCTGAGAAAATGCAGGTGAGAATGTTGCTCCTGAGGGAATAAAAAACTCTTTGTAAATTCAAAGTTAGTGGCTCTCGAACTCAAGCATGCTATAGCATCACCTGCAAAAAAAAAAAAAAAAATAGCATCACCTGCAGGGTTTGTTAAAAAATGATTACTCGGCCCCACCCGCAGAGGTTCCAATCGTTAGGTCTGGAGTAAGGTCTAAGAATTTGTATTTCTAACATCTCCCTAGGTGATACTGATGCTGCTGACGGGGACTACACTTTGAGAACCCCTGCTAAAGCACAGGATAAGTGTCAGCTTGGAAACTCTATGGGGCAGTTCTACTCTGTCCTATAGGGTCGCTATGAGTCGGAATCGACTTGACGGCAGTGGGTTTGGTGGATACTTACAATGGGCAATTTCAAAGCACTCCAAAACTGAACTCCTGAGTGGTAAAAAGGAGACTATTCTACTGTCAAGGATCTGTAAGAAAAAAATAGAATATATAGTGCTTGAGTTGTCAGCAGCAAAGTGTCACAATTAGGTCCTTAAAGTCAGAGAAAGCAGGGATTACACAGACATTCTTCAACAACCTTTGTCTTCCAACTCAACAAAAAGGAAGAGACCAAGTCTACCACCCCCTTTGTTGGCCCCAGGATTTAATATCTGTGGATTCCTTAGCCAAGTAGCTTGGCTTTCCTTCTTCACAAAGAGAGAATTGGCATTTCCTAATCCAGGCATAGCAAGGACAGGATCGGAGCTGAGGGAAATGCCCACCACTTTCCCTACGTTTGGCTAGTCATCACCCATAGTGTCTGCCATGGGAATAAGGCTTTATGGTTCTGAAAAGCTCTCCTACACATTATTTCATACGATCTTTAGATCGACTCTGTTATGGTAAGTAGATACGATTATCTCCATTTCTCAGATGAGGAAACTGACTTACTATGGTCCACACAAAGTAAGTTGCAAGCCAAAACTTAAACATTCAACCTTCTAATTCCAACCTCTGGGTTCTTTCCAGGGCACTCCACTGTCTTTCTCATGTATGCTTTGCTGGCATGATCCATACCTTCCCACATCCTCCTGTTTACCTCTTATAGATGCTGCCAAGGTCAAAGACCCATCTGTCAGTTTGTCATACTGCCAAGGTCAAAGGCCCATCTGTCAGTTTGTCATACTATGGAGATTTGCATGTTTTTTTTATGGTGCTGGATATGGTGCTGGTGCAGGCACACCTTAGTCCTTAAGGTGATATCTTTGCTTTTAAACAATTCGAAGAGGTCTTTTGCAGCAGATTTGTCCAATATGACATGTCATTTGATTTTTTGACTGCTGCTTCCATGGGCATTGATTGTGGATCCAATTAAAATGAAATCCTTGACAGCTTCAATATGTTCTCTGTCTATTGTGATGTTGCTTATTGGTTCAGTTGTGAGGATATATTTCAAGCAGACTGCTACATCTTTCTCGCATGGAGTGGTTGGTGGATTCAAACTGCCAACCTCTCAGTTAGCAGCTGAGTGCTTAACCATCATGCCACCAGGACTCCTTCCACCTGGTTCGTAACTCGTTGCCATAAAGTTGATTCCAACTCTCAGCGACCCTATAGAATAGAGTAGAACAGCCCCATACAGTTTCCAAGGAGTGGCTGGTGGGTTCAAACTGCTGATCCTTTGGTTAGCAGCCAAGCTCTTAACCACTGTGCTGCCAGGGCTCCACCTGGTACATCCCCATTGCCATGGAGTCAATTCTGACTACCTGTTGCACAATAGGCACTAAATTAATGTTATGGAAGGAGGAAAGGAATGGAGGGAGGAAGGAAGGGAGACAAAGAGGGAGGGAGGGAAGGAATCTAAACTGAGAGATTACAGTATATCATTCCATTGTCTGATAGCTAGAATATTGGTAAACAAAGTCAGCTGTTGGTAAACAAAGTCGGCTGTGAAATGTGTGCTGTCTTCACTTATAACTGGTGACAACCAGAAAAAGACAGTCAACAACTGAGTGACTGCTAGGTGCCTGGTATTATAAGCACTTTTCATACATTATCTCATTAATTCTTAACTGTGTACAAAAAGGACTGTTACATCCAGTTTACAAACCATGTAAACATTTTTTTTGCAGTAGTGAAACACAATTTTTCTACTTTACCACTGTACAATATGGGGCTGGGGCCTCACTCTGCGACCAAAATGGAGGGGGCCTAGGATGACTCTTCTCTCCCTTCTCCCTATCTGGGGGCAGTGACCTTGAACTCAACCATCCTTTTCTCTCCCAGATGTCAGAGAAAGAAGCCTCACAAAGCAAATGGTGCCCCTGTTACCCACTTCCTTCCTTTCCATGTTCTTTGCCTCCTTACATGAGGAATTGTAAAGTTGGAGTGACTATAAGGTGAATTTCATTGCAAAGTTCACACAGGCTCTGCTGACAAGTTCCTGAAAACATGCAGATTGCTTACTAAATATAGTAAAAAACAAACAAACAAACCTGTTGCCATTGAGTTGATTCTGACTCATAGCAACCCTAGAGGACAGAGTAGAGTTGCTGCATAGGGTTTCCAAGGAGCAGCTGGTGGATTCGAACTGTTGGCCTTTTAGTTAGCAGCCAAACTCTTTAACCACTGCACCACCAGGGGCCCCGAATATAGCATGTATCACTAACATGTATGGAACATCCTGTGTTGGAAGTGATACTTTTCTGTTGGTGGTAACCCCTCTTTTGATCTTGGATCTCACAGAACAGCTAAAGTCAGGTGATATTTGTATACAGAACATGCAACCTATTATGCCCTTTTGCTCCATGACCCAGGCAGAAAGCAAATGGTACCTAGACTAGAAATCAACATCAAATTGTTCAAATGAATTCACCTAAAACATTGATTGCTGAGGGGAGTCCTTAGCCAGAAAAATTCTCTCAGGATTTGTTTACTGTGAAGTAGAAGGGAAGAGTATTTTAACTTTGATATGAAATGACATCTGGTGAAATTACATGGAAGGTGATGAAACATCGTTCCCAAGCAATGTTCTGAGCCATTTTAGTAACTCCTCCTCTCTCTTTCTACCTTCCAATTTTACCCACTGAAGAGGTTCTCATATGAAAGGCTAAGAAAACCAAACAATTTAAGCTCTGATTGCAACTGAACGTTAGAAAGTTATGGAGAAAATTCCATAATTTGTTGTTGTTGTTGTTAGGTGCCATCAAGTTGGTTCCAACTCATAGCAACCCCACGTACAACAGAACGAAAACATTGCCCAGTCCTGCACCACCCTCACAATCGTTGCCATGTTTGAGCCCATTGTTGCAACCACTGTGTCAATCCATCTCTTTGAGGATCTTCTTCTTTTCACTGACCCTCTGCTTTACCAAGAATGATGTCTTTCTCCAGGGATTGGTCCCTCCTGATAACACGTCCAAAGTACATATTAACTGGAGCCAGCTCTGAGCACTACTATAAAGTTATAATATATCTCCAACCTCCTACTTATTTGCTCCTCCATCCCATAACCTCTCAAACTTCAGCCTCTTTCTCTCCTATGTGCCCTATTTAATAAAACTGCGAAAAAGGAAAACATCTTGGGTTAGCCATTTATACTTTAGTGTGAATTAAAGTCAGTGCATCAATTCTTACAGGAATGAAGATTTCATGCCACAGCTCTAATTGTGGAATGGCTTTTAAGGATATTTCATGGGACAGCTAAATACAAGGAAAAGGAGAGGAACTGTCCAAGCCTACCTATGTGTAAAGGCAGCCTTAGGTCCTGCCTTGAGAAATATTAAGTCTTCAGCTGCCACTCCCAATGGAAAGACATTGAGTGAGAGTCACAATTTATCCTTTCAGGGATTTACTGGTTTCAATGCCCTCCTCTTCTCCTCTAGGCCCAGGAAACAGATCTATTTCTGATGGCCTGTAGGTGTCAGCCCTGTAGGGGCTTACTTGGCATCTGGTTTCCCCATTCTGGATGTCCTTTTCCTCTACCAGGTTTTATTTGAAAAGGCACAGCACAAGCTGCTTGGGGCAAATGTGACAGTGAGGCTTTTAACAAATGTTCTGCTCTGGTGAGCCCAACCCTCAGAGCAGAAAGTTGATAGCACTCTAACATATGGCTGGTCCCCCTGGAGGCTCTCAGCCCTCTGTTATCTCTTCAGCTAGGAGAACTTCGAAACTCTGAGCCAGTGGAAAATTCAGTCTGCTCCAAGCAAGACAGACAGTGCACTCCTAAAATGAATACTGGCATTTGGAAATGCTCCAGGGTATTATAATCTTTCCAAGGTGCAAGTGTGTGTCAGGGAGGGAAAAAAAAGGGAAAGTGTTGTGTGTTTGTGTGATGACAGAAAGTGGAGAGAGAGAAGGCCCAGGGCCAACAAGTATTGGTGTCAAGAATGCAGGGGTGGGCAGAGGGAAGAATGTCCTTTATGTACCCAGTGAATAAATCCAGAACTTTCTACTCTTCTCCTCAGAGAGACAGGGAAAAGAGGATTAGAAGGAAGGAAAGAGAAAAAATGAGAGTGAGATAGAGAGGATGAGAAACACAGAGAAAGAGGCAGAGAACCAGAGAAAGACAGATAAGAAAGGATACAGAAAGATACAGAGACAGAAAGAGGAAAAAGAGAAAGTTACAAAGAGACAGAGAAAAGCAAGATGAGTGGGGGTGGGAAGAGAAAGGAAGAGGAAGTGGGGAGGTTTATTGGACATAGACCAAGAGACCCAAACTGAGACAAAGTCAGAATGAGGAACTGCTAAGAAGGAATCACCAGTCCTTCTACCAGTTACAAGCAATTAATTTCTTTAATTGTGTTTTGCCAGCCATCACCCAATGCCCTTTCACAGCTAATTCGCCATCCTTCAAGCATCCTGTTTCCTGCCAAACAGATGAGCTTGTTTGCGTTGGTCTCACTCAGCCCCTTCTGTTTCTTGGACACACGCTGGCCAGCCTCTGTGACTGAGGAATAGAATGCAGTGAAATGAACTGATCCTATAAGAGGCTCCCTAGGACCTTCATTAAGGAGGCCTAGTGGTACAATGGTTAAGTGCTCGGCTGCTAAGCAAAAGGTCTGCCATTCATACCCACCAGCCTCTCCATGGGAGAAAAGACTTGGCAATCTGCTCCCATAAAGATTATAGCCTTGGAAACCCTACGGGGCAGTTCTACTCTGCACACTTGGGGCTGCCATGAATCAGAATCAACTCCTTGGTGACTAACAAACAGCATGCCCTTCATTGCTTTTTAACAATTGAGCTAACCAGCCAGACATACATACATGGCCCCCAGGTCAGGGATTCTTAACCTTTGATTAAGATCCTTTGTCTCTTAAGCCCATGGATCCCTTTGGAAGGCTGCTAAAACCCACAGTCCCTTCTCAGCATAATGTTTTTAAAGCATAAAATAAAATACATAAAGCTGTAAAGGAAAACAATTACAGTTGATTCTCGTTATTCGCCATGGTTATGCTCTGTAAAGTCTCCTTGAACACCTAATCAGCAAATACTGAACCATTGCTCCTAGTGGAAAACAGGGCAGATTCCTACGAAATCATGAGTACTGATTTGGGGGTTACACATAATTTTAGCAAGTAGGTGAATTCACAAATACAGAATTGGCAAACATCAAGGATCGACTTCCATCGTTACAGTTATCAAATATTTTAAAGTATGATATAGTAACATACATGTACTCTCCTATCAGTGCTTTAAATAACAAGATCTGGTGAAGTGTCAAATGACCACCATCACTTCAAAGAGCGATGGGGTAAGCAATACCTCAAGGTGTCAGCCGCAACTGTCATGTGATATGAAACGATCTGTGATTTCTGTGTTGACAAAGTCACAGGTGCTGCTAAAACATAACTGAAGGGAAAGCTAGATTTCGGTTAGAGGTTAGAGAAAATAAAGATGCAGGTTTTTTTCCCACCCAAATTCATGAACCTGCCCAACAATAAAAACATTTTTAAAAAAGGAAGTCACTGATGATAATGATAACAGTAACAACAGCAACTATAATGACAGAGCAGCATCTGCTACAGAAACAATAGCAGAAATGGCTGCCATCCAGCTTCACCAGCCAGGCCCTAGGCTAAGTGTCTTTATGCGTCATTTCCATTCATCTTCACTCTGAGGAAGGCATCATTTGACCACTATACAGATGCAGTGACTGAGGTGTAAGGATATTAGGTAACAAGTCCAGGACCACAGCTGATAAGAGCTGAGCCAAGAATGGAAGTGAGGTCTGTCTAACGCCAAAGCCCACACTGACTGGGTCTACTCTGAGAGAAAAGGAGGGGCAGTGTGTGTGTGTGTGCGTGTGTGCGTGTGTAAGAAAGACAGAGATTGAGAAAGACAGATAAGAGTGCCCAGAAGTATTGTTTCCTTATCCTCATCCATGCCCATGTCCCCTTGGTAGGAAATGGGAAGGTAGATGCCAGAGAAGATAGGAGACTTTAGATCATCCACACCATCGAAGGTCTTCTCAAAAATCTTGAAAAAGTAGAGTTATGTGGGGGGACTAGCTCTACCAGACAGTTGTTGTTGTTGTTAGTTGCCATCTATTTGGGTCCAACTCATGGCAACCTTACGTATAACAGAAGGAAACAGTGCTGGTCCTGTGCCATCTTCATAATCACTGGTTTATTTGAGTCCATTGTTGTGGCTGTTATGTATCCATCTCATGACGGTTTCCCTCATTTTCACTGACCCTCTACTTTACCAAATGTCCTTTTCTAGCAGTTGGTCTTTCCTGATAACATATCTAAAGTAAAAAAAAAAAAGGCAAGCCAAAATCCCCCATACGTGCTTCCAAAGAGCATTCTGGTTGTATTTCTTCCAAGACTGATTTGTTCATTCTTCTGTCAATCCATGAAATGTTCAATATTCTTCGACTATACCACACTCTGAATACATCAGTTCTTCTTCCATCTTTCCTTTTTTTGGTCCAGATTTTCCAAACATATGAGGTGATTGAAAAGACTATGGGTTGGGTCAGGTGCAACTTAGTAATAAAAGTGACATCTTTGCTTTTTTAAACTTTAAAAAGGTCTTTTTGCGGCAGATTTTCCAATGCAATATGTCACTGGATTTCTTGACTGCTGCTTCGATAGTCATTGATTGTAGGTCCAAATAGATTGAAATTGTTGACAACTTCAACTTCTTCTCCAAATAGTTTTCACTACCAGATAGTAACATACCACAAAGGCTCTATAATGAAGACAGCATGGTAAGGTAATGGTACAGGAACAGACAGATGGGTCACCTGAACCCAGGTGGATGCAACTCTCCTAACAGCCACAAACTTGATTTATAAGCAGGTAATAACCCTGGCTGAGTCACAGAAACACTGATTACCCAACAGGGCTCTTCCTGGTTACCCAGAAGGACTCTGCTGGGTTTGAGGGAAGAAGGAGAACTAATTTTACAAAATGGTGTTTTCTGTTTGGGTCATTAAATGAGACGCGTAGAGTCAATCAGTAAGTCACAAGCTCAAATAAGCTTAATTTAATGTAGTCCAATATTGCAGTAACTTCCTTCATGGCCACATCACATTGATGACTCACTTTGGATTTATTGTCAAAATCTCTCAGCCTTCGTCATGTGAATTGCTGCTAAGCCATGTCACATCCTGAAATTGTGCCATTTGTCTTTGGGACCTAAATGCAGTTTCTTTCATTTATCCTCATTAAATTTAATTTCTTAGCAGTGTCCCATCATGCAAGCTCTTGAGCATCTATTTATACGTTTGTTTTACTATTAATGAGTGAGTCCTGGTAAACATTGTCTCCCCATCACGAACCAAGCTTTCAATAATCTCTTCTAGAACCTGACCTGAAATAATCGGAAACTATCTTGACTCGAGGGCAACAGGTATCTCTATATCTTGCATAATTTATTCTCCTTCCTTTTAAAATATCAGACAGGCATTTGCCCATCTCATCTTTTATCTTTTTTCCCATACCTACAATATCTCATCGTTTCCACAACTCAGGGATATAATTTAGGCTAGAAGAATTGAACTAGTTTAAACAACTATACTGTCAGCCGTCTTGAACATCTTATCACTGTTTGCTCAATCTTTTTCAGTTCAAGGATCTTTCTGCTTCATTTGTTCAGTATACATTGCGTACTGACTACGTGCATGTTGTTGTTCTTGTTAGTTGCCATCGAGTTGATTCTGACTCATGATGACCCCATTGCTAGGCACTGGAAATTCAAAGATAAATAAGATGTTCTCTGTCTTTTAGAGAAAACAGACGTGCAAAGAGGTAAATTACAGTAAGCAGCAGTTAGGAGTTAAGATAGTATGATAAAGAGGATTTACTGACTGACATAACAGAAAGATCCAGAGGTAGGGCAGGTTTCAGGCATGGTTTGATTAGAGCTCCACCAGTGGTGTGCTAAAACTGTGTAACAACTGACTGACTCTGGAGAAAAGAAATCTTTGATTTGTAGTTTTTGCCAGTTTCCACTGTGGAAATACTCCTACCATGGCTGATTTCAAACTACCAACATGAACTCACTGAACACAGAATTGGGAAGGGATATATAAATTCATATGTCACTCACGCAGCTGGCTTCAGCACACTACCGCCACCTCCATTTCTCTACAGTTCTCTCAGTTCTACATTTCTTCATATGTTGGTTTTGTCCTCAGAATGTTGCTGCAACTGTAACTGTATAGTTTCTTGCTCACATCCAGTGGAAGAGAGTAAGCTTCTCTTTCTCCAACCATCTAACAAGATTTCTGAGCTCCCCTGAAATAATCAGAGTACCCAGGAAATCCCAGTCCCAGCTGACTTATTTTTGTTAGCTACTGTTGAATTGGCCCAGACTTTTGGTGACCCTAAGCGCAATGGAATGAAATACCACCTGGTCCTGCACCATCCCTAGCACCATCCCAACAAGCAGCTGCACATCAGACCAATGTGATCCTAAGGGTTTTTGTTGACTAATTTTTCGGAAGTAAATCACCCGGCCCTTCTTCCTAGTCCATCTTAGTCTGGAAGCTCCACTGAAACCCGTTCAGCATCATAGCAATGTTCAAGCCTCCAATGATACACGGGTGGTGGCTGCTCATACAGTACATTGGCCAGGAGTCAAACTTGGATCTCCTGCCTGGAAAGTGAGAATCCTACCACTGCACCACTACTGCCCCCTACCCCAACTGGCTTAGCCTTGAGTAACTCATTTAAATAATAGTAACTCTTTCCCAAGGCTCTTCACTATACCAAGTGCCCCTTATTGGGTAGAATTAGCTCCAAAAACCTATCCTCTAGAAGGTGGAGATATCAGTAAGACAAGAAATAGTTTATTAGTAATTGCCCATTTGCAGTGGGTGCACTAACCACATCTTCCTTACAGGACTGAGGCACATTCCTGCCACTGGGAATGTTTTGGGCTGATGTCTCATAGCAAAGTCCCTCCCCAGACACTGCCTGTGGCCAAAGGAACTGCCCTGACCAAAAGAAACTGCCCTGCCCGGCCCCAAGTCAAGAGGAAGATGCCTGTAATGACTGCTCAATGGGTGAGCACAAAAGCCTGGCCCTCCCTCTATTAGGACATCTCTGAAGAGCCATCCTAGCTCCAGAATCAGCTGGTGTGGGACCACTGTTGTGGGCTCTCTCCCTTACATCATTCTCGTGAAAAAAACAAAAAAACCAAACCCATTGCCATGGAGTCAGTTTCAACTCAGAGCAACCCCATGTGTTACAGAGTAGGACTGCTCTATAAGGTTTTCTTGGCTGTAACCTCCTGTATGCAAATCTCAGTGTCTGTTTCCAGGGAACCTGATCAGCACTGCCTGTCCCTGAATCAGGCCATGAGGTATTTTAGGCAAATCGCCTCCCATCTCTGGAGCTGGTGGTGAGGTCAGTGTCCCACCACATCCTGTGGCTACCCACAGTGGGGGAGGAGGCAATAATGCTGAGAGATAACAGTTCCGTCTGCTACACAATAAAGTGCAAAGTGTAGTAAAGGACGTATGAACAATATCATAGCCCAGTGACTGGTGCATTTTCCTCACTGAGAAAGAAAAAGAGCCAGAAATAATCACTGATAACCAGTTAAGTTGAGTTAAATCTAACTCATAGTGACCCTGTGGTGACAGGGTAGAACTGTGCTTCATAGGGTTTTCAATGTCTGGATAGACTGGAACCCCCAATCTTTCTGTTAGCAGCCAAGCGTGTTAACTATTTGTACCACCTTCAGTCACAGCTGTTGTTTTGTGCCATCGAGTTGATTCTGACTCATAGCTACCCTACACAACGGAGCAGAACTGCCCCAAAGAATTTCCTATGCTGTAATCTTTACTGGAGCCCATCACCAGGTATTTTCTCTGTTTGGTTAGCAGCTGGTGGGTTCGAACCCACCAATCTTTCAGTTAGTAGCTGAGCACTTAACTACTGCACCACCAGAGTTCCTCAATCACAGCTAGCCCTCAAAATTATTTCAAGCTGGTCAGAAGCTCACGGCCAGGCCATTTTGTTCCCTTGTTGGACATGAACAATCTCACAGAATACCATCCTTCAACAAGGCTCCTCTGAGACCATAATAAAATGAAATAAGGCTACTATAAAATTTTGTCTATGCGTAGACAAACACAAGGTCATTGGGCCACCTGCCAAATACCCAACCAAAGACTGGCTCCAGCTTTCTGACAGTATCCAATCTAAAGCAAATCCTTGCTTTCTTAGACCGTTTCCCATATCACTCAACCAAAGCCCAAATCCTATAGTAGGTTCTCTCTGACAACCTTTTATTCAGACAGTCCATGGTCTCCCATAGTGTGTATTCCCCCTTGATCAATGAGTAATAAACCCAACCTGTTTTACTATAGGTATGTTACTGGCGGTCTTTGACTGAGGGGCATTGACAGCACTCGATAATAGTAAATACTTGTGGGACGAGTAACTGAGTGTATGGATGGCTGTGTGCCCCTTCTTTCAGTGGAACCTTAATAGAGGAAGTGACCTCTGACCTGGTTCTTGAAGGGTGACTGGACTTTTCCAGGCAAAGCAGGCTCAGAGAGCAGCATGTGCAAATGTTGGCATCACGAAAACGACGGACGAGGAGTCCGTGTGGGTGGAGTGTAGGGAGGACTGGAAGGTTGCTGGAGCCAAATACACAGGTCCTCTTTGGACACACTTAATCCTATAGGTAAGAGGATAGAGAAGTAGGAGGTAAAGAGCTCTAAATTTGAAGTCTGGTTTCAGGAAGAAGTCACTCAGTAGCTATAAATTTTTTTTTTTCCCTAACCATTTTTTTTTTTTTCTTTTTTTCGAGGTGTGGAGGGACACTTGCTTTTCTAAAATCAAAATTGCATATTTTGGGTTTTCCCAGTTTTCTCGACCTGAAGTTTAAGGTACATGCTGACTACATTCAGCCCCTTATTACCTGGATATGGTGAGCTCTGGGAAGACACCAAGGCCTTATTCCAGAGGTTTTGTAACTTTTACTTCACCACCTAATTCCTTTTTGCTTATAAGAATGAAGAGCAGTTCAGGTAGTTGCTTCCTTTTTAATTTATAGCTAAATAATTTGTCATATATTCTTCTTTAACCAAATGAGTCTTCCAGATACCCCACAGACAACTCCAAAGTCTTCCGATTTCCTCTCAGGAAAGGGTTGATTGAAATCTTTATAGTCACAAGAAGCTTGAGGAAGAGTCTTGCTTCTGGATCGGGCCTAGTCTTTTGCATGTTGTGTGACCATCTTTGATTTTTCATTTTGGTTCACCGACTGGCATTCTTTCTTGGGGGTCACATCTCTAGGAGCTGCCAGGCATGAGACTCTGAGATACCTCCCTCTGCATTTATCTTTCTCACCCTGGTGATGCTAGTGGTTAAGCGTTTGGCTGCTAAACAAGAGGTCGGTTCGAATCCACCAGCCGCTCCTTGGAAATCCTATGGGGTAGGGTCACTATGAGTTGGAACCAGCTTGACGGCAACAGGTTTGGTTTTGGTTTTTTTCTTTTACAACACAAAACCTTTCTGCCTTAACTTCCCCTACATTTTCCATGGAGTTGCTGTTTTTCTCTTCCCTTCTGTATGCCTTTCCCTGTTGCTGACCACTCACAATTTTCACATTGTCTTGCCTCGCTAATTGATTTTGTGAGTACTATATGTAAATGTTTGTTCATTTTAGGTGTGTAATAATGACAAGGCATCATCCCGCTCTTCTAACTTCACAAGAAGGGAGGAGAACCAGGATCATCAGCATCAACCCAAGGCTGATTCCTTTTTACCAATTCTAACATCAGCCATCTCTCCCAGGGCACTCTCTACTTCTCTGCTGGGTCTGATAACTTGTTGCAGTGGCCACACAGAACTCACAGACCATACTCACAGTTAAGGTGTTTATTAGGGAAGTAACAGGTACAATTCAGGATATAATTCTTCATATATTCAATATTCTCTATCAGCACTATAATTCAAATGCATCAGGACAGCTTCTTGTCTGCCATGCCCTCAGGCAGGACTCTCCCTCAAGCCCTCAACCCCTCGACCCCTCGGCCTCTCGGCCCCCTGGCCATCAGCCTGGTCTATGCCCTGCTCAGGCAAGTGTTAACAAAGCTCTTTAGCTCTGCCAATAAGTGCCCAGAGGCACCCCACTCCACCAGTAAGTCTCAGGCCTGAAAGCACTCAGATCTCCGGGATCAGTACACTCACTGTAGCTGCCTCACTGTATTGGCCAGGAAGCCCACAATATCATGACAGTCTCCTGGTTCTGCTGCCACTGTTTCTCTGTCACTGGACTCTCCCATGCCCTTCACCGTTTCTCATTGCTGCCGTGCCGTCTCTCACTGTTTTCAGTGTTACATCTCTCTCTCTGTCTCCTGGGTCAAGGAGGTTCTCCACGCAGGGACTTTGGGTCCAAAGGACAGTCTCCATTCTTGCCTCTTTTTCTTGATGGTAGTGGGGTACTCCCTTTCTACCTTTGGGATTGGCTCCCTTTAAGCCTAGCAGCAACGTGTCTGTCAGTTTCTCGTACTGTGGGGGCTTGTGTGTTGCTGTGATGCTGGAAGCTATATCACCAGTATTCAGATATCAGCAGGGTCGCCCATGGAGGACAGGTTTCAGCTGAGCTTCCAGACTAAGACAGACTAGGAAGAAGGACCCGGCAGTCTACTTCTGAAAAGCATCAGCCAGTGAAAACCTTATGAACAGCAGCGGAACATTGTCTGATATACTGCTGGAAGATGAGTCCCCCAGGTTGGAAGGCACTCAAAAGGTGACTGGGGAAGAACTGCCTCCTCAAAGTAGAGTCAACTTTAATGACGTGGATAAGGTAAAGCTCTCGGGACCTTCATTTGCTGATGTGGCAATACTTAAAATGAGAAGAAACAGCTGCTAGCATCCATTAATAATCAGAATCTGGAACTTACGAAGTATGAATCTAGGAAAATTGAAAACGTCAAAAATGAAATGGAACACATAAACATCGATATCCTAGGCATCAGTGAACTAAAATGGACTGGTATTGGCCATTTTGAATCAGACAATCATATAGTCTACTATCATGGGAATGACAACTTGAAGAGGAATGGTGTTGCATTCATCTTCAAAAAAAGCACTTCAAGATCTATCCTGAAGTACAATGCTGCCAGTGATAGGATAATATCCACAAGCCTACAAGGAAGACCAGTTAATACGACTATTATTCAAATATATGCACCAACCACTTGGGTCAAAGATGGAGAAACAGAAGATTTTTATCAGCTGCTACAGTTTGAAATTGATTGAACATGCAATCAAGATGCACGGATAATTACTGATGATTGGAATGCAAAAGTTGGAAACAAAGAAGAAGGATCAGCAGTTGGAAAATATGCCCTTGGTGATAGAAACAATGCTGGAGATCGAATGATAGAATTTTGCAAGACCAGTGACTTCTTCATAGCAAATACCTTCTTTCACCAACATAAACAGCGACTACACACATGGACCTCGCCAGATGGAACACACAGAAATCAAATTGACTACATCTGTGGAAAGAGACGATGGAAAAGCTCAATATCATCAGTCAGAACAAGGCCAGGGGCCGGCTGTGGAACAGACCACCAATTGCTCATATGCAAGTTCAAGTTGAAACTGAAGAAAATCAGAGCAAGTCCATGAGAGCCAAAATAATACAACCTTGAGTATATGCCACCTGAATTTAGAGACCATCTCAAGAATAGATTTGGTGCATTGAACAGCAATGACCGAAGATCAAAGGAGTTCTGGAATGACATCAAGGACATCTTATATGAAGAAAGCATGAGCTCGTTGAAAAGACAGGAAAGAAAGAAAAGACCAAGATGGATGTCAGAGGAGACTCTGAAACTTGCTCTCAAACACTGAGCAGCTAAAGCAAAAGGAAGAATTGATGAAGTAAAAGAACTGAACAGAAGATTTCAAAGGGCAGCTCGAGAAGACAAAGTAAAGTATTATAATGACATGTCCAAAGAGCTGGAGATGGAAAACCAAAAGGGAAGGATACGCTCGGTGTTTCTCAAGCTGAAAGAACTGAAGAAAAAATTCAAGCCTTGATTTGCAATAGTAAAGGATTCTATACCCAGTAGGATTCTATAGGGAATATTAAATGATGCAGGAAGCATCAAAAGAAGATGGAAGGAATACACAGAGTCATTATACCAAAAAAAATTAGTCGATGTTCAACCATTTTGAGAGGTAGAATACGGTCAGGAACCGATGGTATTGAAGGAAGAAGTCCAAGCTGCTCTGAAGGCATCGGCAAAAAACAAGGCTCCAGGAATTGAGGGAATATCAATTGAGATGTTCCAACAAACGGATGCAGCACTGGTGGTGCTCACTCATCTATGCCAAGAAATATGGAGGACAGCTTCCTGGCCAACTGACTGGAAGAGATTCATATTTATGCCTATTCCCAAGAAAGGTGATCCAACCAAATGTGGAAATTATAGAACAATATCATTAATATCACACTCAAGCAAAATTTTTCTGAAGATCGTTCAAAAATGGCTGCAGCAGTATATCGACAGGAAATTGCCAGAAATTCAGGCCGGTTTTAGAAGAGGACGTGGAACCAGGGATATCATTGCTGATGTCAGATGGATCCTGGTTGAAAGCAGAGAATACCAGAAGGATGTTTTCCTGTGCTTTATTGACTATGCAAAGGCATTCGACTGTCTGGATCATAGCAAATTATGGATAACATTGCAAAGAATGGGAATTCCAGAATACTTAACTGTGTTCATGAGGAACCTTTACCTAGGTCAAGAGGCAGTTGTTCAGACAGAACAAGGGATACTGATTGGTTTAAAGTCAGGAAAGGTGTGCATCAGGGTTGTATTCTTTCACCATAACTATACAATCTGTATGCTGAGCAAATAATCTGAGAAGCTGGACTATGTGAAGAAGAACGGGGCATCAGGATTGGAGGAAGACTCATTAACAACCTGCATTATTTAGATGACACAACCTTGCTTGTTGAAAGTGAAAAGGACTTGAAGCACTTACTAAAGAAGGTCAAAGACCACAGCCTTTGGTATGGATTGCACCTCAACATAAAGAAAACAAAAGTCCTCACAACTGGACCAATGAGCAACAACATCCTGATAAACGGAGAAAAGATTGAAGTTGTCAAGGATTTCATTTTACTTGACATTTCAACAGCCATGGAAGCAGCAGTCAAGAAATCAAAAGACACATTGCACTGGGTAAATCTGTTGCAAAGGACCCCTTTAAAGTGTTGAAGAACAGAGATGTCACCCTGAAGACTAAGGTCCGCCTAACCCAAGCCATGGTATTTTCAATCGCACATATGCATGTGAAAGCTGGACAATGAATAAGGAAGACCGAAGAAGAATTGATGCCTTTGGATTGTGGTGTTGGCAAAGAGTATTGAATATACCATGGAATCCCAGAAGATCGAACAAATCTGTCTTGGAAGAAGTACAACCTGAATGCTCCTTAGAAGCAAGGATGGAGAGACTGGGTCTTACATATTTTGAATATGTTTTCAGGAGGGATCAGTCTCTGGGGAAGGATATCATGCTTGGCAAAGTACAGGGTCAGCAGAAAAGAGAAAGACCCTCAACGAGGTGGATTGACACAGTGGCTGCAAGAATGGGCTCAAGCATAACAACAATTGTAAGGATGGCTCAGGACCGGGCAGTGCTTCGTTCTGTTGTGCATAGGGTCGCTGTGAGTTGGAACTGACTCAATGGCACCTAACAACAACAACAAGCCTACCAGGATGGCAAAATTGACCAATCCCCTCCTTAGCGGTCCATGCACCTTATTTTTATGGTCCCACAGCCACAAGGGTTCCATGCACCAGATTTGCATTATTAGCAGGCTGACCAATCCTCTTAGTAGGCCACAAGCACCTCATATGTATAGTCCCACCCAATCATTTTGTGGAAGTCACAAAGACTATAGCTGGAAGGACCATAGTAAAGTAATTCACTACACTGCAAGGTCTTTTTAAAATCACATAAATCTGATAAATTTGAAAGAGTCTTTGAAACACCCCCATTCTTATAAACCCTCCCTAGTGCCACTCTGTTGTTATTGTTAGGGTCCATTGAGTCAGCTCCAACTCATAAAGACCCTATGTACAACAGAACAAAACTCGGCCTGATCCCACCCTAATAATCATTGTTAAATTTGTGCCCATTTTTGCAGCCACTGTGTCAATCCATCTCATTGAGAATCTTTCTCTTTTTCTCTGAACTTCTACTTTGCTGAGCATAATGTCATTCTCCAGGGACTGGTCTTTCCTGATAACATGCCCAAAGTATGTGAAACGAAGTATCTCCATCCTCACTTCTAAGGAGCATTCCGGTTGTACTTCCTCCAAGACAGATTTGTTTGTTCTTCTGGCAGTCCATGGTATATTCAATATTCTTCACCAGCACTGTACTTTAAAAGCATCAATTCTTCTTCAGTCTTCCTTATTCATTGCGCAGCTTTTGCACACATATGAGGCAATTGAAAACACCATGGCTTGGGTCAGGCGCACCTTAGTCCTCAAGGTGACATCTTTGCTTTTCAACACTTTAAAGAACTCTTTTGCAGCAGACTTGCCCAATGCAATATGTCATTTGATTTCCTAACTGTTTTTTTTTTTTTTTTTTCTCCCATGGGCGTTGACTGTGAATCCAAGTAAAATGAAATCCTTGACAACTTTGATCTTTTATCTATTTATCATGATGTTGCTTATTGGTCCAGTTGTGAGGATTTTTGTTTTTTTGTTTTTTATGTTGAGATATAATCCATATGAAGGCTGTAGTCTTTGATCTTCTTCAGTAAGTGCTTCAAGTCCTCTTCACTTTCAGCAAGCAAGGTTATGTCATCTGCGTATTGAAGGTTGTTAATGGGTCTTCCTCCAATCCTGATATGCGTTCGTCTTCAAATCCGACTTCTCGGATTATTCACTCAGCATACAAACTGAATATGGTGAAAGGATACAATCCTGATACACATCTTTTCTGATTTTAAATCACACAGTATCCCCTCGTTCTGTTTGAACGACTGCCTTTTGGGCTATGTACAGGTTCAACATAAGCACAGTTAAGCATTCTGGAATTCCCATTCTTTGCAATATTATTCATAATTTGTTATGATCCACACAGTCAAATGCCTTTGCACAGTCAGTAAGACACACATAAACATCTTTCTGGTATTCTCTGCTTTCAGCCTAGATCCATCTGACATCAACAGTGATAATCCTTGTTCCATGTCCTCTTCTGAACCTGGCTTGAATTTTTGGCAGTTACCCGTTGATGTACTGCTGCAAGCATTTTTGAATTATCTTCAGCAAAATTTTACTTACGTGTGATATTGAAATTATTGTTCAATGATTTCTGCATTCCATTAAATCACCTTTCTTTGGAATGGGTACATATATGGATCTCTTCCAGTCAGTTGGCAAGGTAGATGTTTTCCAAATTTCTTGACATAAACAAGTCTATGCCAAGTGCTACTCTAGACCATCGTTATAGTGAATTTTGTGTATACCTGTTAGATCCATGTTTTCATACCTTTATTGCATATACTGTGTTATGGATTGAATTGTGTCCCCCCAAAATGTGTGTCAATTTAGGTAGGCCATGATCCCAGTATTCTGTGATTGTTAACCATTTCTTCATCTGAGATGATTTCCCTATGTGTTGTAAATCCTACCTCTTTGATATTAATGGGGCAGGATAAGAGGCAGTTATGTTAATTAGGCAGGACTCAATCTACAAGATTAGGTTGTATCTTGAGTCAGTCTCTTTTGAGATATAAAAGAGAGAAGTGAGCAGGGGGATCTCCTACCACCAAGAATGAAAAATCAGGAGAGAAGCACATCCTTTGGACCTGGGATTCCTGTGCTGAGAAGCTCCTAGGCCAGTAGAAGATTGATAGTAGGGATCTTCCCCCAGAGCTGACAGAGAAGGAAAGGCTTCCCCTGGAGCTGGAGCCCTAAATTAGAACTTCCAGTCTATTAGACTGTAAGAGAATAAATTTCTCTTTGTTAAAGCTTGTGGTATTTGTGTTACAGCAGCACTAGGTAACTAAGACATACTATATATATCAATAAACAACCAGTTGTCATTGAGTCAACACCAACTCATTATAACCCTAAGTGTTTCAGGATAGAACGGTTCTCCACAGGGTTTTCAATGGCTGATTTTTTCAGTAGTAGATCACCAGATCATTCTTTTAAGGCACCTCTGGGTGGACTCAAACCTCCAACCTTTCAGTTCACAATCAAGTGCATTAATTGTTTGTACCACCCAGGGACTCCATATGTATCAATAAACCATATGTATTCATTTTCTGGGGCTACCGTAACAAAGTACCACAAGATGGGTGCTTAAAACTTAAGAAATGTATTGTCTCAGAGTTCTGGAGGCTAGAAGACCAAAATCAAGGTTTCAGCAGGCTTGGTTCCTTCTGGAGGCCTGAGGGAGAATCTATTCTATGCTTTTCTCCTGGCTTCTGGTGGTTCCCAGCAATCCTTGACACTCCTTGGCTTGCACTTGCATAATTTCAATCTATAAAAATGGCTTGGGGGCAGTATATGACTTCCTCCAACCCCACAAGGGGCAAGGAGAACCAAGATCAACAGCGCAAGGCTGACTCCCATGAGATGGAGGCCAGACAAGCCTCTTCTCTCTGCCGTCTTTACTAATTCTGACACTAATTTGGACATCAACCGTCCCTCCCACAACACTCTATTTCTCTACAGGTTCGATAATTCATTGCAATAGCCACAGAAAACTCACAGACCATACTCATGATTATGGGATTTATTAGGGAGATAACAGTTACAATTTAGACTCAGGAACACTCAGGATACAGTTCTTTTATCAGGACAGCCTCTTCCCACCTGTGCTCACAGGCATGCCTCTCCCTGGCCATAGGCCTCTCTCCAGAGGCACTCAGCTTTCTCTCTTTGTGGGCTGGGAAGCCCACTTTGCTGTCTCCTGCTGCCAGGTCTCTCCTGCCACTGCTTCTCACCATCTTCAGAGTTACAGCTTGCCCTCTTTCTCTCTGCTTCCAGGAGCTTCTCAGCCCAGAGATCCCGATCCAAAGTACTTGCTATCCACTCCTGGTTGTTCTCCCTTGGTAATGGTAGGAACCTCCTCTCTGCTCTGGAATTGGTTCTCTTTTAAGGCAAAACTGACCATCCCCTTGGTGGACCACAATTACCCTATCACACGGTCACACCCAATCACCTGGGTGAGAGTTACAAGACTGTAATTAGAAAGGCCACACAAAAGTAATCAATCACACTGCACAGTCTCTGCCTCTGTGCCCCTTTTTATAAGGAAACCACTCAGACTGAATTACCCACCCTACTGCAGTATGACCTCATGTTAACTCAACTGATAACATCTTCAAAGACCCTACTTCCAAACAAGGTTATATTTATAGGTATCAAGTGTTAGAACTTCAGCATATCTGTTTACAGGACACAATTCAATCCATAACATCATTTAAGTATTATTTTGTGCTAATTATAATGTGGTTATTGTTGTATCATTTTGTTACTTGTTTTTTTACTCCACGTTGTATTTTGAGTTCTAGTCTTGTTAATATATGTAAAGCTCTTAGAATAGTGGATGGCATAGAGTAAATACCATATAAGCACTGCATTAGCTATTGTTATTTTCATTATTATTAAATTATGGATTTACATCATTCATTGTAATTATATTAGTCTTTCATTAGGAGCCTGAGTGGCACAAATGGTTTACCATCAGCTGCCAACCCAAGGGTTCTTTAACTGAATGAGATTTCCAAATACCCTGATAGGGAACTCCAAAACCTTCCTAGTTCACCTCAGGAAAGGGCTGATTGAAATCTTGTAGTCACAGGAAGCTTGAAGCAGAGTCTCCCTCCTGGACCTGGCCTGGCCTTTTGTATGTTGTATGACTGTCGTTGATTCTTCATTTTTGTTTCTGACTGGCACTCTTTTGCTAGGAGCTTCCAGGTAATGTTGTTGTTGTGGGTGCCGTCGAGTCCATTCTGACTCATGACAACCCCATGTGACAGAGTAGAACTGCCCCATAGGGTTTTCTAGGCTGTAACCTTTACAGAAGCAGATGGCCAAGTCTTTCTCCCATTGAGCCGCTGGGGTGGGTTTGAACCACCAACCTTTTCAGTTAGTAGCCAACCATTGCACCTCCAGGGCTCCTTTCATACCTGATAAGAACTCCTATTTCTGCTTTCCAAAACTTTCCCCTCCTCCATAGTTATAAAACAAGGAACAAAATAGCCAATCTAAATGTACAAAGGGTGCAATTCGCCTTGAAAGGGATGCTGTAGTCTCTTGTAAATTGTGGGTCACTACTGCAGATACACCTTGTGTCTCTCACCTCCTCAACTGAGAGGGTGGGTGAGGGGATGAATAAATAGAGTGACGTGTGATATGAAGAAAAACACAAGGAAAGGAAAAAATGTAGGAAATTCTAAGTTAGGCAGACAATGAACGCTACATAAAAAGAATACTACTAAATATGAACAGCTTGTGTTTGGAACGGCTTCTGTTACTAATTTTACTACATGAGCAAGCTCAGGTTTTCTCTGCCAGGTACTTTAAAGATTTGCTTATGAACAGAGGGAAATAAATTTAGTTTCCTCTCAGATCCAAATTCACATAAGTGACTCTGTTGTAAGATGAAGAAAATTGATTTCCTTGATTGCAAATACAATTTTCTGTTTGTGGTTTAAAAGCCTAATACTAACCAAGCCATACACCAGGGAATTTGCAGAATACTTTGAGAGAGGTTAAGTATCTTTCTGGTATGATGATAAAGATGTGACACACCCCCGGAACACCCTTTCAACTCAGTACTGAAGTCACTCCTGTGGTTCACCCTTCAGCCAAAGCTTAGACAGGCCCCTAAAACAAAATGAGACTAAATGGGCACACCAACTCAGTGGCAAGGACGAGACGGCAGGAGGGGACAGGAAAGCTGATAATGGGAACCCAAAGTTAAGAAGGGACATGTGTTGGCATGTCGTGGGGTTGGCAACCAATGTCACAAAATAAAATGTGTATTGTCTAATAAGAAACTAATTTGCTATGTAAATCTTCATCTAAAATACAATTTTTAAAAAAAAGATGTGACACAGGCACACTTTCCCTTTGCTTTTTCAGTCCTGGAAGTTTTAAGAGAGAGTTAATCCTTGTTTTTGATTCAGTCACATGCAGCTTGCCGAGATGCGCTCCTGTCAGAGCTGTTCAGTGGCCAGCATCCTCTTGAACCTTCGATGGAATTCAGTTCCATGAATGATGCCAGGAGCAAAAATTAGGATCCAGTTCTTGAACTTTAGAGTGACTCGCTGGGTAACTTTGGTTCAGTAACAATAGAAAAATGACTCAGTTGCTCTGTGTGTAAAACTGGAGCAATGATGCTGGCTGCCTGCCTCACCGGAATGGGATGAAAGAGGGCAAGGCTTGTGAGATACTAGAAACTTCCAGAGAGTGAGCATTACATGAGGGCCAACACAGTGCCAGAACACAATGGAAGGTGCAACCCAACACAGAACTAAAGGAGGTGCCTGAACCCTGCCATGAAAGCCTGGTTATAGGGTGTTCTATAGACAATGGAGAAAACAGAATGAAGTTAGCTCCCATTCTTTGTCTCTCTGGAGACTACCTATGTACTTTCATGGATTACACATAGGGTTCAGAATAAAAATGGTGGCCAGCAGGCTCTTAGGAACTTGCCGTTTACTTTGTTCATCTGGCCATGATAGTGTTTCTCATACTCTAAATTCTCTGATTCTGGATTATATGTCTATTAAAGGTGGGAGCTGTGACTGAAATGTCAGTATACATATACATGTGTGTGCCCTCTAAGATGCCTGATATTCTCAACTTAAATATATGTCGGGTGAATGAATTCTTGCTGGCACAGTGGTTAAGCACTGGGCTGCTAACCAAAAGGTCGGCAGTTTGAATCCACCAGCCACTCCTTGGAAACCCTATGGGGCAGCTCTACTCTGTCCTATAGGATTGCTACAAGTCAGGATAGACAGAACAGGTTTGTTCTTTGGTTAGAGAAACAACATGCAAAAAAGTAAATCAGGATTCTAACCACAGGGAAGAAGATTGTGGGGGCTAGGGGGCACTTTGGCTATCATCCTCATTCCTATCTATATTATTTGGGATATAGACATGACTGTAGTAATGGAAACCAAGTAACCATGACTTAAACTTAAACAAAACAGAAGTTTATTTCTCTCTTATGTAATACAACTGCTTCGTAGTGTCACAAACTTAAGCTCCTTCTGCTTTTCTTAGGATGTTCCCTTATCTGCATGGTCCATGTAGCTCACCACAACATTCACATCCCAGCCAAAAGAATGAGGGAAGAGGAGGGGGAAGGACAGCACAGCTTTCCTTTCAAGGCCATATCTCTTCACAGTCCTGTAGGCAGAACTTGGTCACATGGCCACACCTAGCTGCAAAAATGACTGGGAGATGTAGTCTTTATTCTGGCTTGTTGTTGTTAGTTGCCAACCAGTTGATTCAGACTCGTGGCGATCCCATGTGTGCGGAGTAGAACTGTTCCATAGGGTTTTCAAGGCTATGACTTTTTGGAAGCAGATCACCAGGCCTGTCTTCCAAAGTGCCTCTTTGTAGATTCAAACCACAACCTTTCCGTTAGAAGTCAAGCACTTAACTGTTTGCACCACCCAGAATATTCAACCAAACCAATTGTCATCAAGTCAATTCCGATTCATGGTGCCCCCTTGTGTGTTAGAGTAGAACTGTGCTCCCTAAGGTTGTTAATGGCTGATTCTCCAGAAGTAGATTGCCAGGCCTTTCTTCTGAATGGGTAGCCATAGGCCCAACTAAAAATCAGGGTTCTCTAACAAAAGAGGGGGGAGAAATGTACACTGGAACAACTACCTGTCTATCATGCTGACCAGCATAAAAAAAAAAAAAATTTTTTTTTTAAAGACACAGACTTTAAAAAATAAAGATATGGATTTGCCAGAATCACCAGAGAACTTTTCAGTGAGCTCAGAAGTAGTTGGCATTAGCTGGTCTCACAAGCATACCAATCTACCATGAATCATCCCAGATGTTCATTGAGGGAGAAGACAGTTCTCAAATTTTTACATTTGCCTTGCAGACAATCAATGTGTTTATACATTAATCTCTGATACCTTCAACGTCCTTTCCTATGCAAATTTGGGCTTTTATGCTGCCGGAGGATTTTATATGTGCTTTTTTTTTTTATGAGAATGAATATAGGGTCGCTATGAGTTGGAATAGACTCGATGGCAATGAGTTTGTTTTTTTTTTTTTTAATGAGAATGAAGGAACCCCTGGGTGACGAAAATGGTTACACACTTGGCTACTAACTGAAAGGTTGGAGGTTTGAACCCATGCAAAGGTGCCTTGGAAGAAAGCCCTGACAATCTATTTCCGAAAGGTCACAGCCTTGAAAACTCTATGCAGTGAAGTTCTATTCTGACACACCAGGGCCACCATGACTCAGAATCAACTCCATGGCAGCTGGTTTTAGTTTTGGTTTTTGGTTTTGGTTTTTGATTATGAGAATGTAAGCCCACTTTGCGTATCATAATACACAACTGGAAGATGAATGCTTGAGGTGTGAAATTAGGGGTCTGCCTGCATTCAATTTGGGAAATAAGAATAAAAAGTCAGAAAGAGCAGTGAGCCTGCCCAGCGTGGGAGAGCTATGAATCATCAGGCAAACTAATAGTTGTAATAGTTAAAAGAACAATAAAATAGTTAAAATCTATGAAGACTTACTCTCTGCCAAGTACTTTACCTGTATCACCTCGTTTAAAAAAATAGAACGTAAAAATACTGAGGAGGGATATGCTATTACTATCCTCATTTATGGCTGAGGAAACTGGGATCAGGAAAGTTAAGTAACTTGCCCAAGACCACACAGCTACCAAGCGGCAGAGCCTGGACTTTAACTCAAGAATCGAACTTTAGTATTGGTACATCTAACCACTGAGCTACACTCCCTTGCTGATGGAATGGGGGGACTGTGAGCAATGTCTCACGTATACTTCCTGCCCCCATCACATATACATAGATACTGATCCTATCGGTCACCCTATATGAAATTATTGGGGGCCTAGGAAACCTTGGTGGGGTACTGGTTAAGAGCTATAGCTGCTAACCAAAAGGTCAGCAGTACGAATCCACCAGGTGCTCCTTGGAAACTCTATGGGGTAGTTTTACTCTGTCCTATAGGGTCGCTATGAGTCGGAATCAACTCGACGGCAACGGGTTTTTTTAAGCAGTAGTAGAAAAGTTTCAACGATTGGTACTTAAGACGTGATCTTAGAAAATTAATTCAAAACCTCCTCATGGCCTTTGTACAATGAAAAACTTCAGAACAACTTTAAATATACTTCAAAAATACTTGTAAATTTGATGATAATTTTCTTCTGTGATTATTAATGTTCATAAAAATCTAAGCTACGTCAAATGTCAGATCTGGAAACTACTCCTTTGTAGCACTTGCTGCTAGAGTAACTCATCATGTAATTATTTGTTTAAGTCCTTGTTGCTGGTAAACCGCCAGAAAGACATGTCCACTACTTTATTCCCAAATTAGGAACACACTGCTGTTGTTCTTGTTAGCTGCCCTCAAGTCAGCCCCCGATTCAGGGCAAGCCTATGCCCATGATTAGTTGCAGATCACCATTGTGGCCCATAGAGTTTTCAGTGGCTGATTTTTGGAAATAGATCACCATGCCTTTCTTCCTAGTCCATCTTAGCCTGGAAACTCCACTGAAATCTATTCAGTATCATAGCAACATGCAAGCCTCCACTGACAGATGAGTGGTGGCTATGTGTGAGGTACACTGACTGGGAATCAAACCCGGTCTCCTACATGTTGTTGTTAAGTGCCATCACATCAGTTCTGACTCATAGAAACCCTATGTACAACAGAATGAAACACTGCCTGGTCCTGCACCATCCTCACAATCTTTGTTATCCTTGAGCCCATCATTGCAGCCACTGTATCAATCCATCTCATTGAAGGTCTTCCTCTTTTTCTCTGACTGTCTACTTTACCAAGCGTGATGTTCTCCTTCAGGGACTGATCCTTCCTGATAACATGTCCAGAGTGTGTGAGACAAAGTCTCACCATCCTTGGTTCTAAGGAATATCCTGGTTGTACTTCTTCCAAGACAGATTTGTTTGTTCTTTTGGCAGTGCACGGTATATTCAATATTCTTGGCCAACACCACAATTCAAAGGCATCGATTCTTCTTCAGTCTTCCTTATTCATAGTCCAGTTTTAGCGTGCATATGAGGCAATTGAAAACACCATGGCTTGGGTCAGGAGCACCTTAGTCTTCAAAGTGATCTCTTTGCTTTTTAACACTTTAAAGAGGTCTTTTGCAGCAGATTTGCCCAATGCAATGCATCTTTTGATTTCTTGACTGCTCCTTCCATGGGTGTTGGTTGTGGATCCAAGTAAAATGAAATCCTTGACAACTTCAATCTTTTCTCCCTTTTTTCATGATGTTGCTTATTGGTCCAGTTGTGAGGATTTTTGTTTTCTTTATGTTGAGGTGCAATCCATACTGAAGGCTGTGGTCTTTGATCTTCATCACTAAGTGCTTCAAGTCCTCTTCACTTTCAACAAGCAAGGTTGTGTCATATGTGTAATGCAGGTTGTTAATAAGTCTTCCTCCAATCCTGATGCCCCATTCTTCTTCATATAGTCCAGCTTCTCAGATTATTTGCTCAGCATACAGATTGAATAGGTATGTTGAAAGAATACAACTCTGATGCACACCTTTCCTGGCTTTCAACCACACAGCATCCCCTTGCTCTGTTCTACCTACTGCCTCTATGATCTATGTACAGATTCTGTCCGAACAACTGCCTCTTGCTCCACGTAGAGGTTCCTCATAATCACAGTTAAGTCTTCTGGAATTCCCATTCTTTGCAATGTTATCCATAATTTGTTATGATCCACACAGTTGAATGCCTTCGCATAGTCAATAAAGCAAAGGTAAACATCCTTCTGGTATTCTCTGCTTTCAGCCAGGATCCATCTGACATCAGCAATGATATCCCTGGTTCTACGTCCTCTTCTGAAACTAGTCTGAATTTCTGGCAGTTCCCTGTCGATATACTGCTGCAGCCATTTTTGAATGATCTTCAGCAAATATTGCTCGTGTGTGATATCAATGATATTGTTCTATAATTTCTGCATTTGGTTGGATCACCTTTCTTGGGAATAGGGATAAGCATGGGTCTCTTCCAGTCAGTTGGCCAGGAAGCTGTCTTCCGTATTTCATAGCATAGACGAGTGAGCACTTCCAGCGCTGCATCTGTCTGTTGAAACATCTAAATTGATATTTCGTCAATTCCTGGAGCGCTGTTTTTCACCAATGCCTTCAGAGCAGCTTGGACTTCTTCCTTCAGTACTATCGGTTCCTGATTATATGCTACCTCTTGAAACAGTTTTGAATATCACTAATTCTTTTCATTGTAATTACTCTGTGTATTCTTTCCATCTTCTTTTGATGCATCGTTTAATATTTTCCTCATAGAATCCATCAGCATTGGAACTGGAGGCTTGAATTTTTTCCTCAGTTCTTTCAGCTTGAGAAACACCGAGCATGTTCTTCCCCTTTGGTTTTCTATCTCCAGCTCTTTGCACATGTCATTATAATACTTTACTTTGTCTTCTCGAGCTGCCTTTTGAAATCTTCTGTTCAGTTCTTTTACTTCATCATTTCTTCCTTTTTCTTACAGTTAGGGAAGCTAGAAGTCAAAATTCAGGATGCAGGCTCCAGAGGAAGGTTCTCTCTCTGTTGGCTCTGAGAGAGGGTTCTTATCTTTCATTAGCTCCTGTTTCTTGGTTCCTTGGAGATCTCATGTAGCATGGCATCTGTCTTTCCCATCTGTGCTTTTTGCTGCTTGCTTAATCTGCCCTTTTAGAACTCAAAAGAGATTGATTTAAGACACATGCTATACTAATACTGGTCATTAACGTAACAAATGGGATTATAACTACAAATATAGTAAGATTGACCACACATATTTTCAGAGGACACAATTCAATCCATAACAAGCACTATTTGCAACTTATTAGAAATGGTTAATAAATATATTATTAGATGTTGCTGTGCGTCAAAATTTGATACTAAGAACTTGCACTATAAAAAGTTTTGCTTAATCCCTGTTAACTTATCACAGGAATTTAATATCTCACTGACTTGTGTGTGTGTTCCCTGTGGGATTTCATTTCTATTAATAAGTTTGTTTACTGGACTACTTTTTGCCCCCAACATTTTATGTGGTCAGTTTTAAATTTGACACCAGTGGATATGAAGGAGTCAAGTCATTAAGGTCTCAAACTGCTTCAGAACATGGTAATTAAGTTCCAAGTAGAATGACCCCAGGACCCACCTGTCCTTAATAAATCCATTCTTGAAAAGAAATCCCTTCTGCCCAAAAGATATAATAAACGTAACATGGAGTCTAAGAACAAACAATATTCCCCCCAACCCCCAGAAATTCCAGGTGAAATTTTTAGTAGTCTTTTTACTCTAGAATTTTGATTCTTCATCAAATAGACAGACAGACCAGATCCTACCAAGTTCACACAAGTGTTTAAGGAGCCAAGAGCCTGTTGAAAACTGAAGGGACTTTTATCTGCTTAAAAACCGGTTGCGTTCAGTCGTTTCCAACTTATGGCAACCCCATGTACGTCAAAGTAGAGCTGTGCTCCATTGGGTTTTCATGGCTGTGACGTTTCAGCAGCAGATTGCCAGGCCTTTCTTCCAAGGCACTTTTAGGTGGATTTGAACTGCCAGCCTTTACGGTTAATAGGCCAGCACTTAACTGTTTGTGCCAACCAAGGATTCCTTTTACCCAGTTCCAAACCAAACCCACTGCCATCCAGTCAATTCCGACTCCTTACAGCCCTATAGGACAGAATAACACTGCCCCATAGGGTTTCCAAGGCCGTAAATCTTTACGGAAGCAAACTGCCACATCTTTTTGCCGTGGAGCGTTAGTGAAATCGCCAACCTTTTGGTTAGCAGCCAAGTGCTTAATCACTGCGCCACCAGGGCTCCTTTACCCACTTAAACCCATTGTGATCGAGTTGATTTCAACTCATAGTGACCTTATAGGACAGAGTAGAACTGCCTTATAGGGTTTCCAAGGGTTCAAACTGCTGACCTTTTGGGTTGCAGCCATAGCTCTTAACCACTGCGCCACTTCGGGTTTTTTTTTTTTTTTCGATGGTTTCTCTCTCAAATGTGTTTGTTTTATTCCTTTCCTTTTTGGAGCAAGCCATCTTTCCATGGCTATCTCCAAGCGAGACTTTCAGCTGCAGGATTGTCAAGAATTATTGGTTTCCCAGGTAAGAATTGGCCAAGTGCTTAAATACCTCACTATTACATCTGTGGAGGGAGCCCTTTGTCTCCAAGAGGATAGCAGCACTCTGTCTTTGTAAGGTTGCGTGGAGCCGTCCTCTCTCAACAGAATGTCCACCAGAAGAAGACATGTCAATTGCTAACTGGTTACTATCCATGAACTTTTTTCCTACAACTTTTTATTCTGAAAATTTTCAGACCTACGTGTAATGGATTGAATTGTGTCCTCCCCCGCCAAAATGTGTGTTAACTTGGTTAGTCCATGTGTGGTTGTCCACCATTTTGTGATTTTCCTATGTGTTATAAATCATAATCTCTGCCTGTGGTTAAAGAAGATTAAGGTGGGATGTAACACCCTTGCTCAAGACACATCCCTGATCCAACGTAAAGGGAGTTTACCTGGGAGGTGTGGCGTGCACCACCTTTTATTTTAGAAGAGATAAAAGGAAAGGGAAGTAAGCGGAGAGTTGGGGACCTCAGGCTGCCAAGAAAGAAGCACTGGGAGCGGAGCATGCCCTTTGCACCCAGGATTTCTGCACAGAGAAGCTTCTAGTCAAGGGGAATATTGACAAGAAGGACCTTGCTCCAGAGCCAGCAGAGGCAGAAAGCCTTCCCCTGGAGCTGACGCCCTGGATTTGGACTTCTAGCCTAATAGACTGTAAGAAAATAAATTTCTCTTTGTTAAACCCATCCACTTGTGGTATTTCTGTTATAGCAGCACTAGATGACTAAGACACTATGGAATAGTTCAAAGAATAGTTTGATCGACACCCATAAACCTTTCATATAAGTTAATCAATTGTTAACATTTTCCATGATTGCTTTCTCTTTACATATCTATATTATGTATTTATAGAATGGATATGCACATATGTATACTTTTTTATTGAACCATTTGAAAGTTGCAGAAATCATGATACTCCACCCCTGAATACTTCAGCTTACATCTCCTAAAAAAAGGATATTCTCCTAGATAGTCACAATACCATTGTCACAGCCAAGAAATCTACCACTGTTTCCATAATATTATCTAATACGCAGTCCATAATCAAATTTCCTTAGTTGTTCCATAACGTGTTTTACAGCCGGGTTTTTTGTAGGGGAGGGTGTGTAGGAGGCTACCCATATTCAATGACAATTCATGCACTGCATTTGGTTATCATGTATATTTGATGTGGTTGTTGTTAGCTGCCATCAGGTGGGCCCCCAACTCATGGCGACCCCATGCACCATGGAAGGAAATGCTGCCTGGTCCTGGCCATCCCCATGATGGGATCATTGTGATCCACAGGATTTTCACTGGCTGATTTTTAAAAGTAGATCACCAAGCCTTTCTTCCTAGTCTGCCTTAGTCTGGAAGCTCTACTGAAAACCGTTCAGCATCATAACAACATACGAGCCTCTGCTGACAGATGGGCAGTGGCTGCACTTGAGCTGCATTGGCTGGGTCTTTCGAATGGAAGGCAAAAATTCTACCACCAACATTCTCCATGTATATTTCATCTCTTTTAATTTAATTCAGGAGTCCCTGGGTGGTGCAAAGGGTTAACACATTTGGCTGCTAACTGAAAAGTTAGAGTCCACCCAAAGGCACCTCAGAAGAAAGGCCTGGTAATCTAGTTCTGAAAAACCAGCCTTTGAAAACTCTGTGGAGCACAGTTCTACTCAGACACACATGCAGCACCATGAGTTAAAACTGACGCAATGGCAACTGTTTTTTGTTTTCTTTTTTTTATTTAGTCTAATTCTAGAACAGAAACCCTGGTAGCGTAGCAGTTAAGTGCTACGGCTGCTAACCAAAAGGTTGGCAGTTTGAATCCGGCAGGCGCTCCTTGGAAACTCTACGGGGCAGTTCTACTCTGTCCTGTACGGTCTCTGTGAGTCAGAATTGACTCGACGGCAGTAGGTTTGGTTTTTTGGTTTTAATTCTAGAACAGTAACACATCTACTTCTAGCCTTGCCTTTTTTGTTTTGCTTTGTTTTTCAAATTTTTTTTTTTTAAGAATCTAGGTCAGTTGTCTTATAGAATGTGCCATATTCCGGATTTATCTGATTGTTTCCTTATGATTCAATTTCATCTAAACTATTTTGGCAAGACTACTACATTATAATGTTGTCCCTGAAAACTTTGAACACATTCAAGAACAAGAATTTAACCAAGGCTGGCTGATCAGATTCAAAAGTGTTAAAAAAAAAAAAAAGAGAGAGAGAGGGTTTTTTTTTTTTAAATGGGAATTTGGTATATACTGCATTCTGCATTTAACCAAAGGACAAGATGGCAAAGCAAAATGGAAGATGCGGTGCCCAAGATTACTAATAACTTGTATATGTTTGAAAGGGGCCCTTATTATGCCAAATCTCAGTTTGCCACACAGGAAGGTAGATATTAATTAATTTCTGGAAATCACTCAGCTGATAAATGGCAGAGCGAGAATGTGAATCAGACTGAATCATCAGACCTGAGATGTGTGCAGGACCAACCCTTGCAGAGTGGATAATTACTAACTTGGTGCAATTTCAGGAATCTAGTAGGCATCTCAGTCTCTTACTAACTCAGCTACACTGCATCTTTTATGTGAGCTGTGGAGCCCATCTGCTATTATTAATCATCAAAGCTATCATTTACTGAATATCCACTGTATGTCAGGCCTTGTGCTTAGTGTTTTATGGCTCTATTTCTTACAACAACCTCATAAGCAAAACATTATTATTATAATTTTTCCCACCCTTTTACAGGTGGGAAACTGAGGCTTCGTGATGTAGCTTTCCCAAGGGCTCAGGCAGTCTACTTGGGACTTCAACGAAACCTGCCCTACTGGCTGACCAACAGCCAACCAACCAATTGCTATGGAGTCAGTTCCAGCTCATGGCCACCTCGTGTGTATCAGAGTACACCTGTGCTCCACAGGATTTTCAGTGGCTGATTTTTCAGAAGTAGATTGCCAGGCCTTTCTTCTGAGGTACCTCTGGGTGGACTCAAACCTCCAATGTCTTGGTTAGCCACCAAGCACATTAACCATTTGCACTACCCAGGGTCTCCCCTCACTAACTAAATGCTCCATAATTCCATACTCCCTCTGGTTCTCTTTATTTCCAGTCTCCCCTCATTCCCTGGATGGCTTTCTCTTCTGCTCTGTCTAGACCACACACTGCCCTGGACATCTGATGGTAGCATTCTATGCCAAAAGATCTTTACAGAAAATTCAACAAGTATTATTTGTGCTGAGTCTACTTTTTGACAGGTACCTTGCTGAATGCTCTACACACCAAATCTCATTTACTCTTCCCAAGAACCACACAGGAAGGTAGATATTAATTAATTTCCAGAAATCACTCAGCTGATAAATGGCAGAGCAAGAATGTGAATCAGATCTGATTTCAAGCTTAAGCTCTTAACCGGGTACTGTTGTAGGAATAATGTGGTAACACTTGACAATACAGTGGCCCAGACAACTTGCTGTAAGTAACAAAGCCCCAAACATTGACTCATTAAGCTCTGAACTCCTCTGCCTCCATGCTGCCAGGGGCATTCTCCTAATGGGCCATTGATTCATCTACACTTTTGAGCAAAGCCCTACACAAAACTCCTCCCCCACAGAAAAGGCACTGGTCCTCCTGTTTTCTGAAAGGACCAGAAGCCAAGACACCACTTACAGGAAGAAAATGCACTCTATTTGTTATTCTTCCTACACAAACTCTTAGACATGATTGAGTTTAATAAAAGAAGATGTTTCCCTGAATCTACATAGAGCAAATGTTCCAAACTAAAAATTAGAACATACCCTCTGACTACAGCCACTATCCCTATAGCAAGAGTATCCCCAAAAGAAGCAAAAAAAGATCAGCTTAACGAAATACATCCAGCTTGTTCTCCCTCATTCTTCTAATGAGCAGGAAGTCCAGAAAGTGAGGAAGGTTGGAGCAGATCTAGTGAACACTTCTAAGTAGATCAGGTATTTGAGGTGCCTATATTATCCATTCCCATATCCCATATCCATGCCTCATCACCCATGACGTCACCTCCCTACCACAGTTGATCAGCCAGGAGCAGACATCTTTAGAGCTAGGATAATTGAATTCTCTCCTAAAGATTGGAATTTGGGAACTCCGGTTCCCTGTTTTAAGGTTCTGAAACTGAGAAGAAAGGAAAAGCCAGTCTTGGTGAAATAAAAAGAGCTAAACAGGCTTACTGAGAAGTGAGACGAGAGGCAAACACCAACCCAGGTTGGCTCGTTGCAACCGCAAATCTCAATTCAGCCCTCAATACTGCCCAGTACCCGTAATCCTATTACACTTCCGGGGTATATTCGTCTCCCCATTCTCTAAGAGGCACAACTTTTCTCTTCAACCCCCCATCCCTCCCATCCTCACCCCACCCTTCATTTGTATCTCAGTTGCATTCCCTATTGCCTTCTGAAGGACTTCACTATGAAAGATATTGTTGGGTACCTTCCAGTCAATTTCGACTCGTAGTGACCCCATGTGACAGAGTAGGATGGCCCAATAGGGTTTTCTAGGCTATGATCTTTATGGGAACAGATTGCCAGGTCTTTCTCCCCTGGCGCCCCTGGGTGAGTTCAAACTGCCAACCTTTTCGGTAGCAGCCGAATGCTAACCATTGCACCATTAGGGCTCCTTTTCTGAAAAACAGAAATTTCAAAACAAAATATAACCACATTAAAGGAAATATCAATAAAAATTGCAAACAATTTTTTTAAATGAACATAACATTATAGAGTGGCCTTTCTAAAAGGTAAGAGGTCATGTCACTTCCTTGCTAAAAACTTTCTAATGGCTCCCCATCACGCTTTGAATAAAGACAAGTTCCTTTCGAAGAGCCATAAGGTCTGATATCCATGGTCTCTGCCCACTCCTCCTGTCCTATTTCCAAACCATCTTTCCCTGTGTATTACACACCAGCCACACTGGACTTTCTCCTGTTCCTCAAATGCCCCAGTTTGTTCCTCCCTGAGGGCCCTTGTACTAGTTGTTCTCCCTGCATGGAAGGCTCATCGCTGTCATCTTCCCATGCTTCGTTCTTCCTTGTCATTCAGATCTCAGTTTACATGAAGACACCTTTTATCACCAGTGTCATGTGGCCACCAGTCATTATCACATTACCCTACCCTAATTTTCTCCATAGTCCTTTGCCCATGGCTGTTCCAGTGTGCTCAGGAGAGGTTTACACTTATTGTCAAGCATGACTATTAATAGCACCCCGTTCATTATCAAAAGTAAGCAACGGATGTTATGGTCACCCTACTTATAAGAATTTTTTTATTTGTTCAACTTGGCTTGTTTATTGCCTATCTCCATCTATGAGAATATAAGCTCTTTGAAAAGAGGGTCTTCATCTGATTAGTTCTTAACTGTATTCACATCATCTATAACAGTGCTTTACACATAGAGGTGCCTGATAGATATCTATGGAAGGAAGAAAGGATTGGATTTCCAGTTCCTGGTTCCAGCCCTTTGTCTTCTTTGCACTTGGCTTCCATACCAGTTGCCATTGAATCAATTCCAACTCACGGCAACTCCATGTATGTCAGAGTAGAACTGCATTCCACAGGGTTTTCAATGGCCAATTTTTTGGAAGGAGTGTACCAGACCTTTCTTCCAAGGCATCTCTGGATAGGCTCCAAATGCCAACATTTCCTAATCTGCCATAAATGTCCCTGTTTTACTTAACACAGATCAAATGGTTTTCTGTGACTTATAACCAAGCAGTTCCTGATAGCAGCTAAATTATTTTAAGAAATTGTCCACTTTACCATTCATAGTATACTTTTTCTTTTTTAAAAGCAAGTAAAATCCACAAAAAAAAGTTTTCCTTAACCAGAAGCCACTGAGAAGTCAGGAATTGCAAACAAGCCGTATAAATAAATAAAGGGCAATCATTTCTGCTCCACAATCTACAATAAATAATAGTGTCTTAGGCTTTTTTTTTTAGGCTGCGTTCCCTAGAGAAAAAGAACAGTGAAGCATATATATATATAAATATATGGGTCAGGCTGGAGGCTTCTCCTGACTTATGTATCTGCAGGGACTGGTGAACCCAAGATTAGCAGATGAAACAACAGGCTTCTGGCTCACAGGCTGTGGAGGCCGAAGAATCCCAAGATTGGCAGGTAAAATGCTAACTCGAGTCCCAAGAGCTGGAGGTCAGATGAACAGGAGCCAGCTGCAGGATCCAGTGTGAGCAAAAGCCCAGAAGCCTTGCCAGAAAGTCCACTTATGCTGGTGGTTGAAAGAAAGGAAACTTTTTTTCAACTGATTGGCTACTCACAGCAGATGCCATCATGGAAGTGACCACATCATATCAGATCTCAACATGGAGGTTATTACATCATTATATGACTGCCAAACTACATCATAACTGCCAAACCACTCAGAATCATGGCCCAGCCAAGCTGACACACAATCTTAACAATCACAATTAGTGACACTGGCAATAAAGTTTCAGATCCCAGTTATGCGTGAAGCCATTTTTACAAAAACACTTCAGTGAAAGATACACATTGTCAAAACAGCAATAAACCGTTGAAATAAAACCCCGATTTTTTTCATTCAACCATGTAAAGCGTGTGCATTGTCATTGCCTTCAGATCACTCTATTTCAGGGAATTTATGCTTAAATAATTATTGCAAAATACGAACTATTTTGTAAAGAAAAGAATGTTAGAAGTATTCATTCAAACAGACCCATAGAAAAATCAAAGGTTTTTTTTTTTTAACTGCGAATGGCAGGGTCTGGGGGTTGTCCCTAAACTCCAGATAATAGCCAACGATAGGAATAATGAAGCATAGCTCCTCACATTGAGAAAAATTAAATAACCTCACTTCTCTAGTAACAGTAACAGTCTTTGAACAAAGAATGAGATGGCCAATTATGGGAGGGGACCAAGAAATTGTACTAAAGAAATGTGCCCCAGACCACCTCTTCTCCATCCTCAGATATACTCTTTCCCCAAGCAAAAAGGAAAAATAAGCTAAACATTCAGAGAAACGAAGAGCCTCAGCACTGAACACATACCACTCTCCTTCAGGTAGCCCACTCCCAGGACAGCCAAGCAGTCCATCTCTGTAAGAAAGGCACTATACATTCATTCATTCCACAAAAACATGTTGCCTTACACTGTGCTAGAAACTGGGTGTATAGTGGCAAGTAAAACAGACAAAACCCCTGCCCTGGTAGAGTTTACATTCATGTGAAACCCTTAGAAATCATACTGCCCAGCATTGCTTAGGTCTGATAGTCAAAGAGCCTGGATTAAAATCCTGATTCTATAATTTATGAATTGTATGACCTCAGGCAAGTTACTCATCTCCTGTGCCTCAGTTTCCTCATCTGTCAAACTGGGATAAGAGTATTGTCTGCCTCATAGGGTTCTTGGGAGGATTAAACAAGTTAAATACTGTTAGAATACAGACTGATACATAGTAAGTTATATATGAGAGTTTACCATTTTTACTATTACTATTACAGTAAAGAGTGGAGTTCATTGAAAAGGTCTATATTTGGAACACTTAATCCATTATTCATCCAAACATCACTGAAGAGTTTGCTGGTAGCCAGTTCCCTTTACCCCAGACAGGAATTATGAGATTTCTTATCTAAAGAAACTGGCTCCAGAGAAAAGACCTCCACAGAATGGCATTTGGAAGTTTCCCATTATTCAAGCCAACTCCCTCCAATCAGCCTAAAACAACTACCACCAGAGAGTAAGCCTACCCAGATATGAAGCATTCCCAATCTACTTTTCAGCATCTCATGTTTTATTCTCAATGGATAATCAAGGGTGACCAGACCTTTGATAATAGAGACACCAAGATAAACAAACAGGAAATTGCATCCTAAAGAAAACAAAATATAGGAAACTGAAGAGAACTTAATCCCTCAAAAGATTAAGGAAGATATTACATCAATAGCACAAGATCAAAATGCTATAAAAAGAAAGAAAGAACAGAGAATAAGAAATAACTCTTGGAAAATTAAAAATAAATTTGCTGAAGTTAAAAATTCAGTAGAAGAGTTGGAAGATCAAGTAAAAGAGTATCAACTGAAATGTAGAACAAATGATAAAGACGGATAATGTAAGAGAAAACACAAGATATCTTATGGAGTTCTAGGAAGAGAAAATAGAGGGGAAAAACTTATCAAATAAAGAATGTAATAAATTTCCCTAGAGTTTGAAGGACATCAGTCTTCAGCTTGAAAAACTTTAGGGCTGGAAAAAAAAAGCTATACGAAAACGGCATCATGTCATTCCAGAACACCAGACATAAAGAAAAGAACTGTAATCCTTTCTTCACACCATACACCAAAATTGGTGCCAAATAAGTTAAAACTTACCTGTGAAAAATCAAAATTTGAAGCATTTTGGAAAAGAATACAGCATAATATCTTTATGTTCTTAGGACAGAGAAGTATTTCTTAAATAAGACACTCAATTCACAACTTGTAAAGAAAACAAAGTGATACGTTTGACTACATTAAATTTAAAACTTCCATTTCATCAGAGGAGATTGTATCAAAGACTGCCTAATTGTTTACTCATCTTTTCCGTTTTCTCCTGTATGTATGTTGTTAGGTGCTGGCAAGTTGGTTCCGACTCATAGCAACCCTATGTACAACAGAATGAAACACTACCCAGTCCTGCACCATCCTCACAACCGTTGTTATACTTGAGCCCATTGTTGCAACCACTGTGTCAGTCTATCTTGTTGAGGATCTTCCTCTTTTCACTGGTCCTCTACTTTACCAAGCATGACGTCCCTCTCCAGGGGCTGGTCCCTCCTGATATGTCCAAAGTATGTGAGATGTAGTCTCACCATTCTTGCTTCTAAGGAGCATTCTGGTTGTACTTCTTCCAAGACAGATTTGTTTATTCAATATTTTTCACCAACACCACAATTCAAAGGCATCATTTCTTCTTTGGTCTTCCTTATTCATCATCCAGCTTTCACATGCATAGGAGGTGATTGAAAACACCACGGCTTGGGTCAGACCCATCATAGTCTTCAAAGTGACCTCTGCTTTTTAACACTTTAAAAAGGTCTTTTGCAGCAGATTTGCCCAACGAAATCCGTCTTTTGATTTCTTGACTGCTGCTTCTATGGGTGTTGATTGTGGATCCGAGTAAAATAAAATCCTTGACAACTTCAATCTTTTCTCCATCTATCATGATGTTGCTTATTGGTCCAGTTGTGAGGATTTTTGTTTTCTTTATGTTGAGGTATAATCCATACTGAAGGCTATATGTATAGTAAGACTGTATTCCTCAGCCCCACCTCCAATAAGATGTGGCCATGTGACTGCACAAATAAAAAAAAAAAAAAACCCATTGCCATTGAGTTGATTCTGACTCATAGCGACCCTATAGGACAGAGTAGAACTGCCACATAGGGTTTCTAAGGAGTGCTTGGTGGATCCGAACTGCCAACCTTTTGGTTAGCAGCTGTAGCTCTTAAGCACTACACCACAATACTGGTCAATAAAATGCATTCATTTGGGTCAAGATACTCTCTCTTTATCAGATATCTAGCTAACAGTGGTTTAGGTATTTCTCAGAGTGCAAGTATCTATGAAGCAGTGGCTTTGGGCTCAGCATGGAGGTAGAGGCAACAGAGGGGTAGTATTGCTTGTGGTTAAGTACTGCAGAATATCGCTCTGGAGCCAGACACCTGAATTTGAATCTCACCTCTACCACTTACCAGCTCTGTGACCACGAGCAGGTTACGTCACCTCTCTGTGCCTCGTGTACTTCGTCTGTAAAGTGCAAGATATAACAAGACCTACCACATAAGGGTATTATGATATTTCCTCAGCTACTAACTGTAAGTGTTGAAATATTTTGGCTTTTATTACATTTTTGAAAAGTATTTAATCCACAACGTGAGTGCCAAAATGGGAGGGAAGTAATCATAATAAGTGTGTTTTTTTTTTTTTCACTGTCTGGTGAAGGTACCTGGCATACAATAGGCACTCAATAAACACTTTTTAACAAAGGAATGAATATGAGAGTAAGTAATAGTAATGAATCTACGTGGCTGGAGTAATCAGGACACGAGCCCCTCAGTACTATTCAGTGGCTATTTTCAGCGTTTCTCAATCTTTGCTCACATTAGAATCACTTGGAGAGCTTTTTAAAAACACTAATGACGGGACCCCATCCTGTTGTTGTTGTTGTTAGGTGCCGTCGAGTCAGTTCCGACTCATAGCGACCCTATGCACAACAGAACAAAACACTGCCCGGTCCTGAGCCATCCTTACAATCATTGTTAAGGTTGAGCTCATTGTTGCAGCCACTGTGTCAATCCACCTCGTTGAGGGTCTTCCTCTTTTCCGCTGACCCTGTACTCTGCCAAGCATGATGTCCTTGTGTTCAACCTTATGAACCCCATCCTTGATCAATTAAATGAGAGGCCCTGGGATGGTAAGTGCCATGAATGGAATTATGTCCCCCCAAAAATATGTGCATCAACTTGGTTAGGCCATGATTCCCAGTATTCTGTGGTTGTCCTCCATTTTGTGGTAGTAATTTTATGTTAAAGAGAATTAGGGTGGGATTATAACACACTTACCAGGTCGCATCCCTGATCCAATGTAAAGGGATACAGGAAAGGGAAGCAAGCAGAGAGTTGGGATCCTCATACCACCAAGAAAGCAGTGCCGGGAACAGAGCGTGTCCTTTGGACCCGGGGTCCCTGCGCAGAAAAGCTCCCAGTCCAGGGGAATATTGATGAGAAGGCTAACAGAGAAAGCCTTGCCCTGGAGCTGATGCCCTGAATTAGGACTTTCAGCCTACTTTACTGTGAGGAAATAAACTTCTCTTTGTTAAAGCCATCCACTTGTGGTATTTCTATTATAGCAGCACTAGATGACTAAGGCTAAAACAGGAAGCAAGCATAAGGATTTTTTAAAAGCTCCCCCAGGTGACTCCACTGTGCACCAGGTTGAGATCAATGGCTTTAACTCATTGTGAGTTGACTCCTTTCCCACTCCCCATGGTAACTATTCCAAAGCTTCCTTCCTTCCTCAAGCCTCCAACTCTATTCCTGATCTCCCATCTTCTCTCCTCTATCTCAGCTTTAACTGTCCTCTCCCTCGTCTGCCTATTTCAGGAGAATATGTGTTTCTTCTAATTCATTCACTGGTTTGTTCCCACCTATAGTCACCCACTGTACTGTATTGGAGTCTTCTGGTATCACTATGGAGCTGATGAAGAGTCCCTGTGTGGTTCAAACAGTGTACTCCCCGGCTGCTAACTAAAAGGTAGAATGGGCCGCATTACTCAATGAGCTACGTATCACAGGGCCAATTGTACCTTTCTACCAATTTGCAGTGCACAATTTCACCTGTCCCCCCACAACATCAATGATATGGTAAAATCCATATAAAATCGCTCACCACAGATTAGCCAGTAAATCTAATTAAGCACATTTTATACCTTGTGCTTATTGGTTAATCCACCCCTGGGTTGGAGATCTAGTCCACTCAGAGGCACTTTGGAAGAAAGACCTGGTGATCTATCACCAAAAATCAGTCTTTGAATGCCCCGTGGAGCACAGTTCTTCTCTGACACACATGGGGTTGCCATGAGTCAGGGCTGACTTGCTAGCAATTCGTTGACTAGTTGTTGGGCATTGGGTTTTCTTCTCCATCTGAAAAGTGGGACTGCAACGATCAACAGACCCTGCCTCTAGAGAGTTCATGGTCTGGCTGGAAAACAGATCAATGAGACTTCAACTCCATACCAGTTGCCATGAAGTCAATTCTGACTCACGGTGAACCCACGTGTGCCAGAGTAGAACTGTGCTCCATGGGTTTTCAATGACTGATTTTTCAGAATAAGGTCACCAGGCCTTTCTTCCAAGGCACCTCTGTGTGGACTCAAACATTCAACCTTTCATTTAGCAGTCAAGTGTTTTAACTATTTGCACCACCCAGGGCCTCCCAACATGTAGTGGAAGCTTCATAATGTCACTGAATGAGAAGGTAAAACCTTACCTGAGTCTTGAAGAATGGGTAAAAATTTAAAAAAAAAAAAAAAAAGTGGAGGAAAAGAAGGGACACTTTATTTTTAAAAAAATATGTATATATATATATATATATATATATATATATATATATATATATATATATATATATATATAAGACCTAAGATATAGGCTTTGGGACTGCAGCCTTTAACTCTTTCTAAGGAGCACTGGTGGCACAATGGTTAAAGTGCTCACTGCTAACCAATGGTTCAAACCCACCAGCTGCTCCTTGGGAGAAAAGACTTGGCAATCTGCTCCTGTAAAGATTAAGACAAAAAAAACCAAACCTGTTGCTGTAGAGTCGACACCAACTCCTAGCAACCCTATAGGACGGAGCAGAACTGCCCCATAAGGCTTCCAAGGATGTAAACTTTACAGAAGCAGCCTGGCACATCTTTCTCCCACAGAGTGGCTGGTGAGTTCAAACCACCAAACTTTTGGTTAACAGCTGAGCACTTTACCACTGCACCACCAAGCCTCCTTTCTGTAAAGATTACAGCCTAGGAAATTCTATGGGGCAGTTCTACTCTGTCCTATAGGGTCACTATGAGTCATAATCAATTTGATGGCACACAACAATAGAGCTTTCTAAAAGTTATTATCACCGAATTCCAACAATGGATATGGACCACTACAACTTCACATCAAAATTCCTATGGCTGCAAATAAAATACGGCTTTTCGAAGTGTTTGTCAAGTATAAAGGGTGACATAAATGAAAGAGTGTTGCTAAGAGAAAAAGAGCACATAAGAGAGAGTTAAATCCACAGAAAGTATCATTTTATTTTCAACAAGGAAATACAACAGCAACTCCCTTGGTGAATCACTTAGCCTCTCTTGTTCCTCAGTTTTTCCTTCTGTAAAATGGACAGAACAATAATACTTTCTTTAAAGAAGGAGGCATTGTTTAGGAAGCAGCAAGTTGCTATTTATGGTGAAGGAAAATCTGGCAGTGATCGTGCGTGATGGTTGCAAACGTGATTAATGTAATCAATATCACTAAATTGTGCACGTGAAAAATGTTGTATTGGCCAATGTTGTGTAATATATATTTCAACAACAATAAAAAAATTTAAAAACAGATAAGGACAGAAGTGAAATAACGATAATAATCAGCATATATTTTAGATCCTTTTAAAATATAACGTGTTCTGTATCATAATAGAAAGAACAAGGATTTGAAACTCAAAGACCTGCTTGAATCTGACAACAAACTTACTGTTGTATTAAAAAAAAAAATTGTACTGGTAATAATAGTTTCCTCATAGAACTGTTATAATAATTAAATGAGTTAATAAATATGAAGAGCTGAGAACATTGTCTGGCATATAGTAAACAATATAAATTGCTACTTTCCAATATTATTATCTTCAAAATGTTTATGGTTGCAGCCCTCAATCAGAAAATATTCAGGCAAAGGAGAAGGAGTTGGGGGAAGAGGTAGATGGAAACATATGAAACATATCAGGTACCAAGCACTTTACATAGATCATCTGCTTTGAATTCTCCCTACAAAACTATGAGGTAGGTAACACTGTCCCCATTTTACAGATGAAGACATAAGGGCTCAGAAGTTAAAGAACCTGTCCCAAACCGTTCAGTTAGATACATAGGACCATGTGCTTCAGGTACATTCTCATTCAACAGGGCACTTCAAGAGCTCTCAGTTTTAGAGAAGACCTCCCTGTTTGCCAAAACCATTAATTTCACAGACACATTCCCATTATAATGTGCTAAAGATCATTAAAGCTGTTCACTCCTGTTAAATGGCACCATAATCAAACTGTCAAGGAGCATGGAAATGCAAAGACTGCAATTAAATCACTCCTCTGCCTCCTTGTCGCCAGGGAAACTCTTTTCAGTTCCTTTAAGCTTCCCATGGGTGTTATTTTCCCAGCCCTTAGTGACTATGCCATTCCCTCTGCAGTCCTAAACTCAGAAGGGCATAGAAGAGGCTGCCTAGAATGGACCCATTACTCCATATGCCGCACCATCTCTCCATGTTCCTTTTCTGTCAACCCTGACTAAAACTGCCAGAAGTTTGTCTAATTTTGCTAGTTTTCTTAAAGAAGTAACTTTTGCCATTGTATTTATTTTATCTTTTTTTCTATTTTATTGTCACTCCTTTTTTTTTTTCTTAAATTACTGAAGTGTTTCCATATAGTCAAATTCATCCTTTCCTTTTTTTTAGTGTCCAGGTCTATGAGCATTGACAAATACATGCAGTCATGTAATCACCACTACAGTGAAGATCTAGAGAATTTCAGTTATCCCAAAAATTCCCTTATGGCCCTTTTTTGTCAGCTTCTCCATTCACTTCCAGTCCCTAGAAACTACTACCTATTTTCTATTCGTATAGTTTTGCCTTTTCCAGAATGTTAAATGAAGATAATCACATAACATGTGGCCTTTTGAGTCTAGATTCTTCCACTTAATATAATTCATTGAGATTCACATGATATTGCATTTACTAGAAATTTGTCCCTTTTTACCCTTAAGTATAATTGCATTGTTTGGATGTACCACAGTTTGTTTATCCATTCACCGGGTAAAGGACATTTGAGTTGTTTCCAGCTGTTGGTGCTTCTGAACAAAGCTGTTGTAAACATTTAGGCACAGAGTTTTGTTGGACATAAATTTTCAGTTCACTTGGATAAAGACCTAAAAGTGGGGATACTGGGTCATATGGTAGGCATATTTAACTTTATAATAAACTGCCAAACTCTTTTCCAAAGTGGCCATACCATTTTATATTCCCACCAGCACTGAATGAGAGTTCAAAAGTACCAGTTGCTACAAATCCTCATCAATACTTGATATTGTCAGTTTTGTGGAGTCTGTTTGTTGTGTAAGAAGACAGGAAAGGCCTTGATTGCATAGTACCACAGGGTTTTTCACGCTCTTCATCCTATGTCATACAAGCTAGAACAATACAGAGGGTCTAGGGTAAGAGAGAAGAAAGAGGCAAAATAAAACAGAAGTCTTATAAGAGAAAGCCAACACTATTAAGAGAAGAGTTAATTTGGTAACTGTTTCACTCCAAGGCTGGACCAGAAGGTGCTGTTTCATTCCACTCCTTCTTTTTAAGAGTAAGAACCTCCCTCACTTCTCTCCATCTATAGCTCAAACAGGATGGATTGGCTTAGCTTGAATGCCTGAGTCTGAGGTAGAGAGAAAGAAAAGGAAGGACCCTGAGAGGAGAGGACCTTGGGGGAAGAAGAGGAAGAGGTGCTTCCTGGTGCCTATCAGAGGACCCAGTATGTGCACAGCCATGACTTTCTGGCTGTATTACAATATTGTCTGGACTCCATGCATGTGTTTGACCAATAAAACATTTTTAGATAGGAAAGGCTTAAAGCTGGTAATCTATTTGGGAGAAGCAGGAAGATTAGGAGGGACATGAAGCTATACTTGGAGAGCTCTTCACAAAGGATTGTATGTCAAATGTTTCATGTCAGTTTTCTATGTGAAAAAGAGACAAAGATGACACTTCCTGCTAATAGATTGTGCCATTCCACCTTCTAGCTATCAAGGGCGGAGTTAGGAAGAGAACAAACCCAACTCCCTATCTCTGTTTCCACTTCACAAAAGAAAAAAAAAATTTATAGATGTATCACAGACTTTTAGAGAAAAGTCACACAAAGAAAACAAAAATGCTCACAACTGGACCAATAAGCAACATCACGATAAACGGAGAAAATATCGAAGTTGTACGGATTTCATTTTACTTGGATCCACAATCAACACCCATGGGAGCAGCGGTCAAGAAATCAAATGGCGCACTGCATGAGACAAATCTGTTGCAAAAGAACTCTTCAAAGTGTTGAAAAGCAAAAACGTCACTTTGAAGACTAAGGTGCGCCTGACCAAAGCCACGGTATTTTCAATTACCTCATATGAATGTGAGAGCTGGACAATGAATAAGGAAGACTGAAGAAGAATTTACACCTTTGAATTATGGTGCTAGCAAAGAATATTAAATATACCGTGGACTGCCAGAAGAACAAACAAACCTGTCTTGGAAGAAGTACAGCCAGAATGCTTCTTAAAAGCAAGGGTGGCAAGACTTCATCTCACATACTTTGAACATGTTATCAGGAGGGACCAGTCCCTGGAGAAAGACAGCATGCTTGGTAAAGTAGGGGGTCAGTGAAAAAGAGGAAGCTTCTCAATGAGATGGATTGATACGGTGGCTGCAACAATGGGCTCAAGCATAACAATGAGCATGACGATGGCACAGGACCAGGCAGTTTCATTCTGTTGTACATAAGGTTGCTATGAGTCAGAACCGACTCGATGGCACCTAACAACGACTGACTTTATCAGTTTATTATCAAAACAATCCTAAACTGTCTGATCCTGTATTTCTTAATTGATCTGAGAGTATGTTATATTTTTGAAGCACTCATCATAGCATCTAAGAAATAAAAAAAGACAACCTCAAATTGCCAACCTGTCTATGGGAAACATAAGTAAAGAAGTCCATCTATTTTCATTTCTTTTCTCTTATGTCAAAACAGACAATTAAACCTGTAATACAGAAGTGTGAATTCCTGTTGGCAGAGATGATGCCAAATTACTTGTGCCCCAGTAATTCACTAAATGCTGTGACCTCTACTGCTTTTCTGTTGATCCCTATACTTTGGGCTGAGTATAATTATCAGTCTTTACAAAAGGGCTGTTCCACATTGCGGTGCCCTATGAGAGATGAGTGGTTCAAAAAACACATCATCATGGATCATCAGCTATAACAAGAAGCAGATTAACCCAGGGGCACTCCATCGAACCATCTGCCAAAGGTACAGTTGACAAAGTCTTCATCAGTCAGTACTGATATAAATACCCTCCTCTTCAGTGGATCATTCGCAGTGTGTCTTTCAGAGCTAAATCAGTACTCTAATTGCAACATCAGCGATGGGGCCCTGCTCAGTGATGAGAAGGGCAAAGATATGAGGATGTTCTCAGCCGAAGCTATTTATATATGCCACGTAGTCCTTAATTATCTGGTCGGGAGGGGATGGCAAAAGGAAGAAAGGAGTTGACATAACTGAAAATGAATCTACCCACCCATTGAGAGAGAGAATTCTAGATACCTCCTTTCTAAGAGAAAAAGGTAAGAGACCTCAAAATCCTGTGAGACCAAAGTCCATCCACTTGCCAACTGATATTTCATTACTACCACTCTTTTCTATGACATGAGTCTTACAACTGTACAAGACTTTAAGGGGCTAAAGAAAAGAAAATTTAAGTTTTATAAAAGCCCAAAATTAAACAAGGAAATTCGGTATAATTGCCTTTTATTCCTAAAGGTAGAAGACAGCCACAGGTTAGAAAATTGATGCTGTTATTTTAGAAGTTTGGTCAATAAAAACTCCAGCCTTCGATACTAGACAACTCCCTGGAACACAACACACTATCATTAACTACAAATTCTTAAATTCATAGATTATGTGTCCACAGATTCAAAATACAGCACAGGAAGAGCATCAAATATAAAGTACACCGGGGAAGAAACAACTATAACAATAACTACATGTATTTAGTACTTCTGTGTAGTCAGAAACTGCTCAGAACCTCATGCGTATTATCTCAATAAACTCTTCAATAACTCCATAACAGATATACAGTAAAATCTGGGAAAATTGGAACCTGTGTAAGGTGGAAACCTGTTAGGGGAGGAAAATCCAAATATTTTCCACTAATAGAAAGAGATAGAAAAGTGATAATCTACACCCCGTTAAAGGCACAAAACTAGCGAGACCCAGAAAAACAAGGCAGTTCCGTCAAGCTCCGGCTCTCACAGGTTTCACTGTATAATTATTCACATGTTACTGATGAGGAAACTATGGCTCAGAAGATTAAGTAATTGGTCTAAGACATGTAGCTTTCAAGTAGCAGTATCAAGGCTCAAACTCTCATCTGACTCCAAACCCCTAAAATAATACTCTTTATTCTACGTATTTGTATCAACCTCATAGCTTATCTTAGTCATACTTCCTGCTTCCTCATAATTTCAATTGACCTATTAATAACCTTCAAGGCATCTACTCTACCTCTTGGCTTTTTCTCTATGCATCTTTCAGCTGTGAACACACTGTGAACTGTGTGACTCTATTTATTTCCCAACTCAAATTTTTAACAAGGAGATCATGATTGGTCCAGCTTTTCCCTGTCTGAGCAGAAATTTTGCACCGGATCTGCTCAGAACCTAGTGATAGTCCATATATCAGGTACCTGGCCCTCTTCCAACCAGCTGGTGCCTGGCAAGGAGGGAGCAGGAGAGGAGGGTTGCCCCACCCTGCTAACAGAGGCTATGGGTGAGACAGTTTCCCTTAGCAAAGGCTGCAGCATGACCAAACAGGAACTGATTTGGGCAGTATGAATATGGAGTAGTTTGAAACCGTCAAAAATGGTACTGTAGCACCCAGACTCTGTTAACCCAGAACTAAAACCACTCCTGAAGCCAACTCTTCAAAGATTAGACTGGACTATAAAACACAAAATAATACTTGCGAAGAGTGTGCTTCTTAGTTCAAGCAGATACTCGAGACTAAACGAATGGCTTCTGTTCAGAGGCGGGATAAGAAGGCCGAAAGGGATAGGAGCTGGTGGAATGGATGCGAGAAACCTGGGGCAGGAAGGGGGAGTGTGCTGTCACATTACAGGGATTGCAACTAGCGTCACATAACAATATGTGTATAAATTTTGTATGAGGAATTAACTTGAGCTGTGAACTTTCACCTAAAGCAAAATAAAAATAAATTAAAAATAATTAATTAATTATTTTAAAAAGAATAGAAAAAAATAGCACTGTGAAAGAATATTGCCACCTGTCTGTCAGTGGATACGTGCATGTTGCTATGATGCTAAGCAGGTTTCAGCAGTTTCCAAAGACTAGGAAGAAAGGCCTGGTGATCTATCTCCAAAAATCAGCCAATGAAAACACTATGCATCACAACAGTCTGATCCACAATCAATCATGGGGATGGCGCAGGACTGACAGCATTTTGTTCTGTTCTGCGTGGGGTCGCCATGTCGAGGGGCAACTTGACAGCAGCTAAAAACAACAACAAAAAGAATATTTAATGACATGGAAAAAGTCTAATATCTGTTAGGTAAAAAAAATACAGTGGCCAAACTCAAATGTAGAGTCAGACTTCATTTTTGTAAATACACGAGTTTGTAGAAAATGAAGGAAAAAAACAGTTGCCATGGAGTCAATCACAACTCATGGTGACTCCATGTGAGTCAGAGTAGAACTGTGCTCCACAGGATTCTCCATGCCTTTCTTCTGAGGCACCTCTGGGTGGACTACAACCTCGAACCATTCAGTTAACAGGTGAACACATTAACTCCTTGCACCTCCCAGGGACACCATGTGTTTGTGTACTTGCATTGAAAGTCTAAGAGAATGTTTACTAAATTGTTAACAACAATTACCTTAAGGACTAAGAGTAAATTTAGCTTTCATTTTTATGCCATTTTATATTATTTGAACTTTTAATAAGTTTATATTGTTGTTGTTGTTAGGTGCCACCGAGTTGGTTCCAACTCATAGCGACACTATGTACCACAGAATGAAACACTGCCTGGTCCTCCACATCATCACAATCCTTGCTATACTTGAGCCCATCCTTGCAGCCACTGTGTCAATCCATCTTGTTGAGGATCTTCTCTTTCACTGACCCTCTGCTTTACCAAGCATGATGTCCTTCTCCAGGGTCTCGTCCCTCCTGATAACATGTTCAAAGTACGTGAGATGAAGTCTCGCCATCCTTGATTTTAAGGAGTGTTTAAGCTGTACTTCTTCTAGGACAGTTCCTCTGGCAGTCCATGGCATATTCAATATTCTTTACCAATATTCTTCACCATAATTCAAAGGCATCAATTCTTCCCCAGTTTTTGAATGCATAGGAGGCAGCTGAAAATACCCCAAAATGAGTCAGGCGCACCATAGTCTTCTAAGTAACATCTTTGCTTTTAAAAACTTTAAAGAGGTCTTTTGCAGCAGATTTGCCTGATACGATAGGTCATTTGATTTCTCGACCAATGTTTCCATGGGCATTGACTGTGGATCCAAGTAAAATGAAATCCTTCACAACTTCAATTTTTTCTCCTTTTATCCTGATGTTGTTTATTGATCCCGTAGTGAGGATTTTTATTTTCTTTATGTTGATGCGTAATCCATATTGAAGGCTGTAGTCTTTGATAGACATCAGTAAGGGCTTCAAGTCTTTTTCACCTAGAGCAAGCAAAGTTGTGTTATCTGCATATCACAGTTTGTTAATGAGTCTTCCTCCAATCCTGATGCCTCCTTCTTCTTCATATAGTCCAGCTTCCCAGATTATTTGCTCATTGTACAGATTGCTCATCATGTGGTGAAAGGATACAACCATGACACACACCTTTCCTGACTTTAAACCATGCATTATTCCCTTGTTCCATTGGAACGACTGCCTCTTGATCCATGTACAGATTCCTCCTGAGCACAGTTAAGTGTTCTGCAATGTTATCCGTAATTCATTATGATCCACACTGTCGAACGCCTTAGCATAGTCAATAAAACACAAATAAAGATCTTTCTGGCATTCTGTGCTTTCAGCCAAGATCCATCTGACATCAGCAATGATATCCTCCATTTCACAACCTCTTCTGAACCTGGCTTGAATTTCTGGCAGTTCCCTGGTAATGCACTACTGCAATCACTTTTGAAATACCTTCAGAAAAATTTTACTTGTGTGTGATATTAATGATATTGTTTGATAATTTCTGCATTCTGTCAGACCACCTTTTATCGCAATGAGCAGAAATATGGATCTTCCAGCTGGTTTGTCAGGTAACTGTCTTCCAAATTTCTTGGCATAGATGAATGAGCACCTCCAATGCTGCCTTTGTTTGTTGAAACATCTCAATTGGTATTCTGTCAATTCCTCGAGCCTTGTTTTTTGCCAATCCTTCGGTGCAGCTTGGACTTCTTCAATACCATCGGTTCTTGATCATATGCTACCTCCTGAAATGGTTGAACGTAGGCCAATTCTTTTTGGTACAGCAACGCTGTGTATTCCTTCCATCTTCTTTTGATGCTTCTTGCATCATTCAATGTCTCGCGCACAGAATTCTTCAATATTGCAACTCGAGGCTTGAATTTTTTCTTCAGTTCTTTCATCTTGAGAAATGCTGAGCATGTTCTTCCCTTTTTGGTTTTGTAACTCCAGGTCTTTGTACAATTCATTATAATACTTTACTTTGTCTTCTTGAGCCGCCCTTTGAAAACTTCTGTTCAGCTCTTTTACTTCGTCATTTCTTTCATTTGCTTTAGCTGCTCTGTGTTCAGGAGCGAGTTTCAGAGTCTCTTCTTACATCTATTTTAGTCTTTTGTTTCTTTGCTGTCTTTTTAATGGCCTTTTGCTTTCTTCATGTATGAGGTCCTTGATGTCTTCTCACAAATTGTCTGGTCTTCAGCCATTAATGTTTGATGCATCAAACCTATTCTTGAGATGGTCTCTAAATTCAGGTGGGTATACCCGAGGTTGTATTTTGGCTCTCATGGACTTATTTTAATTTTCTTCAGCTTCAACTTCAACTTGCATATTAGCAATTGGCCCTTGCCCTTTTTCTGACTGATGACATTGAACTTCACTATTGTCTTTTTTCACAGGTGAAGTCAATTTGATTTCTGTGTATTCAATTTGGTGAGGTTCACATGTACAGTCAGTTACCCCTTATGTAGGTGGCTGGTCTTGCAAACTTCTATCACGTGAGCTCCAGCATCATTTCTATCACCCAGGCCGTATTTTCTATCACTAAAGCTGTATTTTCCGATTACTGAGTCTTCCTTGTTTCCAACTTTCACATTCCAATAACCAGTAATTATCAGTGCGTCTTGATTGCATGTTTGATGAATTTCAGATCGCAGAAGTTGGTAAAAGTTTTCAATTTCTTCAAATTTGGCATTAGCAGTTAGTGCTTAAATTTGATTAATAGTCATATTAACTGGTCTTCCTTGTAGGGATATGGATATTATCCAATCACTGACAGCGTTGTACTTCAGGATATATCTTGAATGTTCTTTTTGATGATGAATACAACAGCATTCCTCTTCAATTAGTCACTCCCAACACAGTAGACCATATGATTGTCTGATTCAAAATGGCCAATACCAGTCCATTTCAGCTCACTAATGCCTAGGATACGGATCTTTATGTGTTCCACTTCATTTTTGACAACTCCAACTTTTCCAGATTCATACTTTGTACATTCCACATTCCAATTATTAATGGATGATTGCAGTTGTTTCTTCTCCTTTTGAATCATTCCACATCAAAAAATGAAGGTCCTGAAAGTTGTACTCCATCCAAATCATTAAGGTCAACTCTACTTTGGGAAGGCAGCTCTTCCTCAGCCACATTTTGAGTGCCTTCAACCTGAAGGGCTCGTCTTCCAGCACTATATCAAACAATGCTCCACTGCTATTCATAAGGTTTTACTGGCCAATTTTTTCAGAAGTAGACCTCCAGGTCCTTCTTCCTAGTCTCTCTTAGTCTGGAAGCTCCACTAGAACCTGTCTACCGTTGGTGACCCTGATGGTATTTGAAACACTGGTGACGCAGCTTCCAGCATCACAGTAAAATGCAAGCCACCACAGTATGACAAACTGACAGATGAGTGGTGGAAGTTTATACTACATTTTATATTTCTTAAATATGGAAATTTTTGGAAAAAAAATAAACATGCATACCATTTGATGAAGTGATTCTATTTGTTTAAATTTATCCTTAAAAAAAAAGAACAGTGTACTTAAAAATTTAGCTATGAAAATATTTAATGCCATATTGATTACATCAAATTTCAAAGAAAAAAAAGCCCAACAATAAAACATGGAATAGATAAATCATATTATATTTATGAAATGTATTTTATGCAGTTGATACATTATTCTATGAAAAAACATCTGACATGGAAATGTTTATATTAATAGGACAAATAAACAAAGCAATGAATTATGGTATGAGCCTATAGTTAGAGTTAAAAATTACATAAAATATATTTATGTCTAGAAAATAATCTGGAAAATCTTAGCAAAACAGTGGGAGGAATTAGATTATTTTAATTTTCTTTTTTTATGTATCTTTATTTTGTATTACCCTACAACGAGCCTGCATTATGTGATTTTTTTAGAAATAAAAGTTGGCTTTTTTGGGGGGAGGAGGTTGTTTCATTCCACGTAAGTTTTAATGACTATGGATAGAATTTAGGACTCTTCTTCATTTTTTACCATCTGACTTAAGTCCTCTTAGGGCACATGGAAAAAAAAATATTAGCTACTAAGACTTAGCCACTAAGACAAAACAGACTAGATTAATGAGTATGCATTTTAATACAGAAGGCAGAGGCAATTTCTCAATTATCATACTTGATTTTCTTAATGACTGTTTTTTTATTCATTGTTGAGTGGCAGATGTCCAAGAGGTTGGCTTTACTCTAACGATGCTTTTACAGAATTCGGTACTGTTCATATCCATGGTATCCATGGTAACAAAATTTCTATAAGAATTCTTATTTGCAAACTTCACAGGCTACTCGGAAATAAGGGTGAGGAAATACAGACATTTTAATGCAGTACTGAATTTCACAGTAGCTGAAATCTGAAAGACATATTCTCTTTGTTAAAGCCACCCACTTGTGGTATTTCTGTTACGGCAGCATTAGATGACTAAGACAGTATTTGGTACCAAGGAAGTGGGTGCTGCTCTAGCAGATACTTAAAATGTGGAAGTGGTTTTGAAACTGGGAATGGGTAGAAGCCAGAAAAATTTTCAAGCGCCTAATAGTGAAAGTCTAGATTGCCTTGAAGAGATTGTTGGTGGAATTATGGACATCAAAGACAATTCTGGTGAGGGCTCAGAAGGAAGTGAGCAGAGCTATAACATCGGAGACGGCGCAGATGGTGAGAAGAAGCAGCAGAGAAAGAGCAACAGCTGAACCAGGAGACCAGCTCAAGACAGAGCTGGAGCTGACCACGGAGAAGGCTGAGTGCCTTTTTTGCAAGAGGCTTCCTAGCAAAGTAGGGTACCTCCAGTAGAGGTAGAGCTAAACAGCTTTGGAACACTTGCCCCTGCAGGGCAGAGGTTGGGTGGCAAGGCCAGAGAGAAGCAGAAGAACCAGGAAACAGAAGCTGAAGAGACAAAGAACACAGACAGCAGAGCTTCCTCCGTCTCAAAGGGTAGGCCACAACCTCTGGGGTCTCAAAGTATGCAGCCATGGCCTCTGGAGTTTCAAAGTATGGGGCCACAGCCTCCTAGGTTTCCAAAACACAGGTCTTAACCAACTCAGTTCCAGTGTATGGGGCTGCCTTTCATGAGTCCCAGTGGGATGGGCCAGATGCACTACCCAAAGCTGAGGGTGCAGGACTGCCATGCCCAAGTGGCAGAAGAAAAAGGCCTGCAGGGCTGAGGTACAGTTACCACTCAGATGGACTAGGACAATGGGGCCACCCAAATCCAAAGGAGCAGAATTGTTCTCCCACTGGGCCTGGAAGGTGGGGCTAAAGTCCAGGGCTAAAGGGGCCTCCACCCAGAATTTGGAGAGTGTGGCCAACACCCAGAGCCTGGGGCAAGGCCATTGGGTAAATGGTCTCAGAGAACAGAGGATTAGTTTCAAGCTTTCAGAGCTAATGTAATGTGTTCTGCTAACTTCACTGATGCCTAGTATCCTTTCACTCCCTCCAATTTCTCCCGTTTGTAATGGAAATGTCTGTCTACCTTGTGCCTGTTCCACCACTGTACTTTGGAAGCCGGTTACTTGTATTCTAGATTTCATAGATGAAGAGGGATTGTGCCCATGATCGAACTTGGACTTGAAGTTGATTTAAGACTTTTAGAATGATATGATGGGGTGGATGTGTTTTACATGTGGCAAGGACATGAATTTTGGGGGACTAAAGGCTGAAATGTTACAGATTGAATTGCTTTCCCCAAAAAAGCCAAGAATCCTTATTTATTGTTTTGTGTGTGTGTGTGTGCTTTTTTGTTTTTTATTGTATTTTAAATGAAGGAAACCCTGGTGGCACAGTGGTTAAGTGCTGCGGCTGCTAACCAAGAGGTCAGCAGTTCAAATCTGCAAGGCGATCCTTGGGAACTGTATGGGGCAGCTCTACTCTATTCTACAGGGTTGCTATGAGTTGGAATTGACTCAACGGCATTGGGTTTGGTTTTGGGGGGGTTTCTTTTAAATCAAGGTTTACAGAACAAACTAGCTCCTCATTAAACAGAAAATATGCATATTGTTTTACGACATTGATTATCAACCCCACAACATGTCAGCACTCTCCCTTCTCAACTTTGGGTTCTCTATTATCAGCTTTCCTGTCCCCTCCTGCCTTCTAGTCCTTGCCCCTGGGCTGGTGTGCCCCTTTAGTCCTGTTTTGTTTTATGGGCCTGTAGAATCTTTGACTGAAGAGCGAACCTCAGGACTGACTTCAATACTGAGCTAAAAGAGTGTCTGAGGGCCATACTCTTGGGGTTTCTCCAGTCTCTGTCAGGCCAGTAAGTCTGGTCTTTCATTAAGAGCTAGAATTTTGTTCTACATTTTTCTCCAGCTCTATCCGGGACCCTTAATTGTGATTCCTGTCAGAGCAGTCAGTGGTGGTAGCCACCACCTAGTTGTACTACTTGTACTGGACTCAGTCTGGTGGAGGCCATGGTAACTGTGGTCCATTAGTCCCCACGTGTCTGTCACTTTGTGGTGCTGTGGGGGCTTGTGTGTTGCTGTGATGCTGGAAGCTATGCCACCAGTATTCAGATACCAGCAGGGTCACCCATGGAGGACAGGTTTCAGCTGAGCTTCCAGACTAAGACAGACTAGGAAGAAGGACCCAGCAATTTACTTCTGAAAAGCATTAGCCAGTGAAAACCTTATGAATAGCAGTGGAACATTGTCTGATATACTGCTGGAAGATGAGACCACCAGGTTGGAAGGCACTCAAAAGGTGACTGGGGAAGAACTGCCTCCTCAAAGTAGAGTTGACCTTAATGACGTGGATGGAGTAAAGCTCTCGGGACCTTCATTTGCTGATGTGGCACAACTCAAAATGAGAAGAAACAGCTACAAACATCCAGTAATAATTGGAACCAGGAATGTACGAAGTATGAATCTAGGAAAATTGAAAATCACGAAAAATGAAATGGAACACATAAACATCGATATCCTAGGCATTAGTGAGCTGAAAAGGACTGGTATTGGCCATTTTGAATCAGACAATCATATAGTCTACTATGCTGAATGACAACTTGAAGAGGAATGGTGTTGCATTCATCTTCAAAAAAAAACACTTCAAGATCTATCCTGAAGTACAACGCTGTCAGTGATAGGATAATATCCATACACCTACAAGGAAGACCAGTTAATACGACTAACATTCAAATTTGCAAGCCAACCACTAGGGCCAAAGATGAAGAAATAGAAGATTTTTATCAGCTGCTGCAGTCTGAAATTGATGAAACATGCAATCAAGATGCATTGATAATTACTGGCGATTGGAATGCGAAAGTTGGAAACAAAGAAGAAGGACCAGTAGTTGGAAAATATGGCCTTGGTGATAGAAACAATGCCGGAGATCGAATGACAGAATTTTGCAAGACCAACAACTTCTTCATTGCAAATACCTTCTTTCATCAACATAAAAAGTGACTATACAAATGGACTTCACCAGGTGGAACACACAGAAATCAAATTGACTACATCTGTGGAAAGAGACGATGGAAAAGCTCAATATCATCAGTCAGAACAAGGCCAGGGTCCAACTGTGCAACAGACCGTCAATTGCTTATATGCAAGCTCAAGCTGAAAATGAAGAAAATCAGAGCAAGTCTACGAGAGCCAAAATATGACCTTGAGTGTATCCCACCTGAATTTAGAAACCATCTGAAGAACAGATTTGATGCATTGAACACTAGTGACCACAGACCAGACGAGTTGTGGAATGACATCAAGGACACCATCCACGAAGAAACCAAGAGGTCACTGAAAAGACAGAAAAGAAAGAAAAGACCAAGATGGATGTCAGAGGAGACTCTGAAACTTGCTCTCAAACGTCGAGCAGCTAAAGCCAAAGGAAGAATTGATGACGTAAAAGAACTGAACAGAAGATTTCAAAGGGCATCTTGAGAAGACAAAGTATTATAAGGACATGTGCAAAAAGCTGGAGATGGAAAACCAAAAGGGAAGAACACTCTGGGCATTTCTCAAGCTGAAAGAACTGAAGAAAAAATTCAAGCCTTGAGTTGCAATAGTGAAGGATTCCGGGGGAAAATATTAAACGATGCAGGAAGCATCAAAAGAAGATGGAAGGAATACACACAGTCTTTATACCAAAGAGAATTAGTCGACATTCAACCATTTCAAGAGGTGGCATATGATCAGGAACCCATGGTACTGAAGGAAGAAGTCCAAGCTGCTCTGAAGACACTGGTGAAAAACAAGGCTCCAGGAATTGATGGAATATCAATTGAGATGTTTCAACAAACAGATGCAGTGCTAAAGGTACTCACTCGTCTATGCCAAGAAATATGGAAGACAGCTTCCTGGCCAACTGACTGGAAGAGATCCATATTTATGCCTATTCCCAAGAAAGGTGATCCAACCGAATGTGGAAATTATAGAACAATACCATTAATATCACACTCAAGCAAAATTTTGCTGAAGATCATTCAAAAATGGCTATAGCAGTATATCGACAGGGAACTGCCAGAAATTCAGGCAGGTTTCGGAAGAGGACGTGGAACCAGGGATATCATCGTTGATGTCAGAGGGATCCTGGCTGAAAGCAGAGAATACCAGAAGGATGTTTACCTGTGTTTTATTGACTATGCAAAGGCATTTGACTGTGTGGATCATAACAAACTATGGATAACATTACAAAGAATGGGGATTCCAGGACACTTAATTGTGTTCATGAGGAACCTTTACATAGCTCAAGAGGCAGTTCTTCGCACAGAACAAGTGGATACTGATTGGTTTAAAGTCAGGAAAGGTGTGTGTCAGGGTTGTATTCATTCACCATACCTATTCAATCTGTATGCTGAACAAATAGTCCGAGAAGCTGGACTATGTGAAGAAGAACGGGGCATCAGGATTGGAGGAAGACTCATTAACAACCTGACATATGCAGATGACACAACCTTGCTTGCTGAAAGTGAAGAGGACTTGAAGCACTTACTAATGAAGATCAAAGACCACAGCCTTCAGTATGGATTACACCTCAACATAAAGAAAACAAAAATCCTCACAACTGGACCAATGAGCAACATCATGATAAATGGAGGAAAGATTGAAGTTGTCAAGGATTTCATTTTACTTGGATCCACAATCAACAGCCATGGAAGCAGCAGTCAAGAAATCAAAAGACACATTGCATTGGGTAAATCTGCTGCAAAGGACCTCTTCAAAGTGTTGAAGAGCAAAGATGTCACCCTGAAGACTAATGTGCGCCTGACCCAAGCCATGGTGTTTTCAACCACATCATATGCATGTGAAAGCTGGACAATGAATAAGGAAGACTGAAGAAGAGTTGATGCCTTTGAATTGTGGTGTTGGCGAAGAATATTGAATATACATACCATGGACTGCCAAAAGAAGCAACAAATCTATCTTGGAAGAAGTGTGGCCAGAATGCTCCTTAGAGGCAAGGATGGCAAGACTGAGTCTTGCATACTTTGGACACGTTGTCAAGCGGGATCAGTCCCTGGAGAAGGACATCATGCTTGGCAGAGTACAGCGTCAGCGGAAAAGAGGAAGACCTTCAACGAGGTGGATTGACACAGTGGCTGCAACAATAAGCTCAAGCATAACAACGATTCTAAGGATGGGGCAGGACCAGGCAGTGTTTTGTTCTGTTGTGCATAGGGTCGCTATGAGTTGGAAGCGACTCGACGGCACCTAACAACAACAACAGTCCTTGGACTAATCTTTCCCTTGCATCTTTAGTTTTCTTCAGTCTCCCTTGCTCCTGAGGGGGTGAGAATAGTGGAGTATCTTAGATCGCCACTCACAGGCTTTTAAGACCCCAGACACTACTCACCAAAGTACAACGTAGAACATTTTCTTTATAAACTATGTTATGCCAATTGAGCTAGATGTTCCCTGAGACCATGGTCCCTACAGCCTTCAGCCTACGCCCAGAATCATTTTTATATTATTATTTTATTGCAAATTTTTCTAACATAGAAAAAATAGCATAATAAACATCCATTTGCTCACCACCCAGGTTTCTTAAATGTTAATATTTGTCATACCCCCTTTGTACCCCACTCTTACCTCATTTCTCTCCTTCCCCTGAGGTAACAACTATTCTAAACTTGGTGTATAACATTCAGTTCATATTTTTTACACTTTTATAACATATATAAGGTCCCTGTATGGTGCAAATTGTTTGTACTCAACTACTAACCAAAAAGTTGGTAGTTCAAATCCACCTAGCAGCATTATAGAAGAAAAGTTCTGGCCATCTGCTTCTGCCAAGATTATACTCAAGAAAACCCTATGGAGCAGTTCTGTTCTGTAACACATAGGGTCACCATGAGTCAGAATCAAGTCAATGGCAACCAACAACAACAACAGCCATGGACCAAAAGTCAACCCGGTTCAAAAGCCAAGATCAGAGTGAATAGTCAAGCCTAAATAACAGGAAAATACTGAGAAGGGTGTTGAACATCTCAACTATCCATCCCCCACTTCTTTTTGAGAATAGCCCACGTCTCTCCCCTGAACAACCAATAGGGACCAGTTGAAAGTTCACTCCTTCTTTATGGCAGTGGTAAGGTAAAGCAGCTTTTGGTAGGTTTACAATTTTGCCACCTATTATTAGGCTAAAGGTCTTACTATCAAATGTCTGAGAATGTTCTGTCCCTGAAAAACTATTCTTCATGTTAAAAAAAAAAAAAAACTAAGTTTTTCAAAGAAAACCACTTATATTCCTGAAATATTTATATTTTAGGTCACTTTCAAATATTTATTGAGGGCCTCCATTTGCAAAGCTCTAATAGGTATCCAAAAAGTAAGTAAAAGCTGGTTTCTTCCTTTAAATTGCTCACAGTATGGTATTTTCAATCACCTCACATGCATGCAAAAGCTGGATGATGAATAAGGGAGACCAAAGAAGAACTGATGCATTTGAATTACGGTGTTGGTGAAGAATATGGAATGCACGAGGGACTGCCAAAAGAACGAACAAATCCTTCTTGGAAGAAGTACAGCCAGAATGTTTCTTAGAAGTGTGGATGGAGAGACTTTGTCTCACTTACTTTGGACATGTTATCAGGAGGGACCAGTCCCTGGAGAGGGACATCATGCTTGGTGAATTAGAGGGTCAGCGAAAAAGAGGAAGACCTCAAAGAGATGGACTGACACAGTGGCTGCAACAACGGGCTCAGGCATAACAATGATTGTGAGAATGGCGCAGGACCAGGCAGTGTTTTGTTCTATTGTACATAGGGTCTGTATGAGTCGAAACCAACTTGACTGCACCTAACATCAACATGGTAAAATGAGAGAAATATGCAGATAGCCGTAATACTGTATACACACAATCATAAATATGTATACACACACTCTCTTACTTAGCTTCTATTTGGAAAAAAGTGTACAAATAAATTGTCCACCCAGCAATTCCAATTCTAGATATATACCCAAAAGAATTGCAAGCAGGAACACCAACAGAACCTGTACAATCAATGTTCATTGCAGCACTAATCACAGTAACCAAAAGGTGTAAACAGTCTAAATGTCCATCAACAGATGAATGAATAAACAAAATGTGATATGTACATACAATGGAATATTACTCAGCCATGAAGAGAAACGAAGTCCTGATACACACTACAACATGAAGGAACCTTGAAAACATTATGCAGAGTGAAATAAGTCCAGATAAATACTGTAGGATCTCACTTTTATGAAATGGGAAGCTTATTAGCGGTTACTAGGGAAAAAAAAAGAAAATATATATAATATCATTAAATAAAAATTCTTAGTGCTATAAATTCTTAGTGCTTATTCAAACAAAAAAAAATTTCTTTTTTTATTCAAACAATGGAATTTTAGTATGTTATTTTCTTTATGTGATGTTGCTTTATAGTATTTTTTAATTTTTAAAAATTTAGCTTAAAATATAATGTATGTTGTTATATAATATTGTTTTTACTACTGATAAGAAGATAAAAGCAATGAAGAAGACTTAGACTAAAAAACTCCAAAGGTTTCTTAGAGATGTTGAAACTATTCCCTTAGAAAAAGAGAACCCTTTGCTCAGAGTAAATTGCTTACTCAACTCCCCCAAAGAGTTATGTTCAGAATCCAAATATTCAGTAAACAGATGTCACATTGGTACAAATTTGATAAAGTGCAATATGTGTTATGCACTTAAGGAATTATTTTTTGGATGAATTCCTTACAATCACAGACCTTTCCAAAAAGTGTAGAAGCAAATACTTTTTGTCAGGAATGCTATATTGTGGAAGTTTATTAATTCTTACCACATAACTGATTACTTTAAATTTCTACTTTCAGGCACCTAAAGATATGCTGTAGAATTTGAACACTGGGTAAAAAATTAAAAAAAAAAAAAAAACCCTCAATGACTCCTTTTAAGCTATTAATGAGTCCTTGCTGTATACCTACCAAAAAAAAAAAAAAACCTGTTGCCATCAGCTAGACTCCAACTAATAGTGACCCTATAGGACAGAGTAGAACTGCCCCATAGTGTTTCCAAAGAGGGGTTGATGGATTCTATTCACCTACCAAAAAAAAAAACCTGTTGCCATCAGCTCGAAACCAACTAATAGCAACCCTATAGGACAGACTAGAACTGCCCCATAGTGTTTCCAAAGAGGGGTTGATGGATTCAAACTGCTGGCTTTTTGGTTAACAGCCAAGCTTTTAACCACTATGCCACCAGGGCTCCCACAAAAAAAAAGAAAAAAACCTGTTGCCATTAAGTCGATTCTGACTCATAGGCCACCTTGAATCCTTTTTGGAATTTGATAATATAGAACCACCATGACTGTTATGCCCTCCGGTTTCCTGAGACAGTCAACAATTTCCAACATTGTCAATTTCTTATTAGGCCAGGGTTTTCCACTGCAGTTAGTGAACTACTAGTGGGTTATGAAATCAAGTTAGTGAATGAAACTGCAGGGTGTTTTGGTTTTAAAATTGATATACATTAGGCTAGATTAGAACAAGATTAGAAAACATCACTTTCATTATGAAAAAGTAAGAATAGGTTTTTGACATTTTCTTTCAATTATAAATTTCTACGCACATGTGTATTTCTTACTATGGGTTGTGGGAAAGCCTTCGTAGTAGCCCATGTGTCCAAATCTGAGGATTAGAAAAGATGGAATAAATGATAAATTCGTTTATTAATTTTGTTAGTGTATTTCTAACAGTAACCACAGTGAAGTCAGCAAAACGTGGTGAATACAAGCCTTTAGAGTGCCTAGTTTATTACTGCCCTTTCCAGGAGCATATTTCTTTCTAAATTTACTCCAACACCTCCACGATCTCCACAGAATTTCCAATTCTTTTCCTTTGTGATAATCACATACAGACAGAAATCAAACAAAAAGACAAACCCATTGTTCAATTCCGACTCATAGCGACCCTATACGACAGAGTAGAACTGCCCCATAGGGTTTCCAAGGCTGTAAGCTTTATGGAAGCTGGCTGCCAACAACTTTCTCCTACAGAATGGCTGATGGGTTTGAAATGCCAACATTTCGGTTAGCAGCCAAGCTCTTACCCACTGCACCACCAGGGCACCTTACATATGCTAAAGCCTACTTGAAATCTAAGTAGTAAAGAATATGTTTAGTCAATTAATAGTAGATTTCTTAAATATTTTAATCTACTGGGGCACAATGGTTAAGTGTTTGGCTGCTGACCAAAAGGTCAGCAGTTCGAATCCACCAGGTGCTTCTTGGAAAACCTACAGGACAGCTCTACTCTGTCCTCTAGGGTCACTATGAGTCAGAATCAACTAGATGGCAGCAGGTAAGTAAACAAGGATTTTCCATACCTCTCTAAAACCAAACCAAACCAAACCCGTTGCCATCAAGTCAATAGTGGCACTAGAGGACAGAGTAGAACTGCCCCATAGAGTTTCCAAGGAGTGCCTTGTGGATTTGAACTGCCTACTTTTGGTTAGCAGCCATAGCTCTTAACCACTACGCCACCAGGATTTCCTATAGCCCTCTAGGCACTTTAAATTTACATGATTAGGAATTGATATGCCTATGAAAATCTTACTTTCTCAATGTCTTGGCCCTTGACCCTTGAGTCAAGGTGGAGATTCTGTTGGAGGACAGCAGGTACACCCTGGCTAAAGTGGGTGGGACTACAGATCCCTGAGTTAACAGATCTGATTTTTCAAGAGGAGTCAGAAATTTTGGTTTTTATGTGGTATCTCCCATTTTTAAATGTCTGCAATTAATTCAAAATAGTGTTAAACACTGTGAAGAGAAAATCAGATATGCCTGCAGGCAGCCCAGTTTGTGATTTCTCCTTTCAGAAGAAGGTTTAACGATAATTACTCTTCAGAGTTTCCATAACTTTACCACCATCCTCACCTCCACCCTCCCTCCCTGCCCCCAATAAACTGTTCTCTGATCTGAGTTATTAACACAATTTATATGTACCACTATTATGCTGCTCAAGTCCCAGAGTGGCACAGCAGTTTGCGCTTAACTTCCAACCTAGAGATTGGTGGTTTGAACCCACCGAACAGCATCTTGGAAGAAACAGCATCTGCTTCCGTACAGCTTACAGCAAAGAAAACCCTATGGAACAGTCCTCTGTTACACATGGGGTTGCCATAATTCGGAATCGACTCAATGACAATGGGTTTGGTTTTTGGGGTTATTATAATTCTCATTACATTCTGTGATAGTTTTATTGTTTTTGTTTGTTTTACTTATCTGTCTGCCTGCCTAAAGATGATCAATAATTTAATGTTGAAACCTGAGCTTGGAGCTCAGTTTGAGTTTGAGGAAATCAATTTGAGTTCCAGCTCTCAGGTGAGACAACATTCGTTGGTTCACTAGGCTCTTTGGCTGTTTTCACATCTAAAATTAGAGTAATAATAATGGATATAATGAGGGCTGCATTATCAGCCTTTCTGGAGATGCTGTCACCTAGCATTAACATGTTGAGGCGACACCTCGATAGCATTTTCCGTGCTTTGATGTAAACTGATGCAGATTGGCCTAATGTTTCATGGATGCGCATCTTTTCCCTTTGCTGCAGCCTCTCAACCAGCCTCCGTAGCTGCTCTGTTGTTGTTGTTGTGAGGTACCATCAAGTTGGTTCCAACTCAGCGACCCCACGCACAACAGAATGAAACTGTGCCCAGTCCTGTGCCATCCTCACAATTGTTGTTATGCTTCAGCCCATTGTTGCAGCCACTGTATCAATCCATCTCATTGAGGGTCTTCCTCTTTTTTCCTGACACTCTACTTTAGCAAGCGTGGTGTCCTTCTCCAGGAACTGGTCCCTTTTGATAACATGTCCAAAGTATGTAAGGCTTAATCTCGTAGCTGATCTAATTAGGTTTATTCTTGGATCTCCCAGGAAAGGACATGATCTATTTGATGGCCACCTTCCCAGGGACCTCTGATAACATGGGAAAATGGGGAGACGAATCATCTGTATTAGTTTTCTCAGACTGCCATAACATATTTTCACAATCTTGGTGGCTTAAAACAACAGAAATTTATTGTCTCACATTTCTGGAGTCCAGAAGTCTGAAATCAAGGTGTCAGCAGGGCCGAGTTCCCTCCAAAGGCTCTAGAGGAGAATCCCTCTTTGTCTCTTCCAGCCTCAGATGTCTGCCAGCAATCCTTGGCACTCTTTGCCTTGTAGACCCATCACTCCAATCTCTGCCTGAGTCTTCAAATCACCTTCTTCCTGTGTGTGTCTCTGTCGAATCTCCCCCTGCTTTTCCCTTATACTCCTGTCATTGGATTTAGGGCTCACCCTAAATCTAGGAGGATCTCATCTCGAGTTCCCTAAGTTAATTACATCTGCAAAGATCCTTTTTTCCAAATATGGTCACATTCACAGGCTCCAGGAGTTAAGACTTGGACAGATCGTTGTTCAACCTACACCATTCTGCCACCACACACACCTTGGCAGAAAGATTTACTACTTCTCTGATGCCACCGTCAAATCTATTTTTGCCCTCCATTCCTGAGAGGGGGAAACATGAAGAAGTTTTCCTTTTTATCATTTTTCCTTTCTTTTTCCCTCAGCTTCTCTCCTTCGCCCTGATACCACCATCCTTCTTCCCCTGGCAATATTTCCACCTGAGGCAACAATAAAATTTGTATTTCCAAGATGCTTGATCATCAAACCCTGAATGATTCCTCACAGCAGTAGCCTCCTCCCTTCAAGAAATTGAAAACCTGAGTGGTATCTACACTTCTGTCCAATGTCACATGAAAAGTCAGTAAAGGAGGTCAGGAAGCCAGGTACATCTGTACATCTGTACATCTGCAATTATTTTGCCCAGTGGATTACAATGCTCCTTCAAAGGTGATTTAATAAATTTAATTTACCTTAAAATTAGCCTTTAACCCCGTTTGAAGTAGCCAAAATAATTCTTAATTGACAGAAGGAAAAAAGCAAAACATAGCAACTTAGTGACTTGTTTTAGTTACAGACCCAGTACAAGGAATATTTTGGAAATTGGGCAGCTTGCTCAGACTGACTAGAAAAGTTGAACAAACAGAATGCTTATTATGCTAGGAAAAAAGAAAAAAAAAATTTTTTTTTTTTTTTAGGCTAGATTCCATTTGTAACTGAAGAGGACTTGAAGCACTGATAAAGATCAAAGACTACAGCCTTCAGTAAGGATTATACCTCAACATAATGAAAACAAAAATCCTCACAACTGGATCAATAAGCAACATCATGATAAACAAAGATTGAAGTTGTGAAGGATTTCATTTCACTTGGATCCACAATCAATACCCATGGAAGCAGCAGTCAAGAAATCAAACTTTTGGTTTATTATAGACATGAAAGAATCAAAGCTTTAAGGTCACATTAGCCTTATGAATGTTATTGTTGTTGTTGTTAGGTGCTGTGGAGTCAGTTCCAAGTCATAGCGATCCCATGCACAACAGAATGAAACACTGACCCGTCCTGAGCCATCCTCACAATTGCTGCTATGCTTGAGCCCATTCTTAAAGCCACTGTGTCAATCCATCTTGTTGAGGGTCTTCCTCTTTTTCACTTACCCTCTACTTTACCAAGCATGATGTCCTTCTCCAGGGACTGATCCCTCCTGACAACATGTCCAAAGTATGTGAGACATAGTCTTGCCACCCTTGCAAATCCACTGCAAAAGACCTCTTTAAAGTGTTGAAAAGCAAAGACATCACCTTGAAGATTAAGGTGCTCCTGACCCACATCATGGTGTTTCCAATTGCCTCGTATGTATGTGAAAGCTAGACAAAGAATAAGGAAGACTGGAGAAGAATCGACGCCTTTGAATTGTGGCGTTGGCGAAGAATATTGAATATACCGTGGACTGGCAAAAGGAGAAACAAACCTGACTTGGAAGAAGTACAACCAAAATGCCCCTTAGAAACAAGGATGGCAAGACTATGTCTCACATACTTTGGACATGTTGTCAGGAGGGATCAGTCCCTGGAGAAGGACATCATGCTTGGTAAAGTAGAGGGTAAGTGAAAAAGAGGAAGACCCTCAACAAGATGGGTTGACACAGTGGCTGTAACAATGGGCTCAAGCATAGCAGCAATTGTGAGGACGGCTCAGGACGGGTCAGTGTTTCATTCTGTTGTGCATGGGATCGCTATGACTTGGAACTGACTCGACAGCACCTAACAACAACAACAATGACTTTCATAAGGCTAATGTGACCTTGAAGCTTTGATTCTTTCATGTCTATAATAAACCAAAAGTTTGTACTCATGGCAGAGTGCTGAATTACCACTGTCCATTTATCCTTTTCCCTTCTTTTAAAACCTTTTTGGGTTAATAAATGATGTAAAAGGAACAGGATACTCATGACCACTTGGCTATAGCAACACAGATACAGTGGGATATCCTCAATCAAGCCTTCCCAGACAGCCTGAGGAAAAAACCTGGAGTGTAGACCGATTTTTTTTATATTAATAATTGAGATTATTAGGTAGAACTTTGAGTGCTTATATATGCCAGGCACTTCCTAAATCTTCACAACTCCGTTAAGGTAAACTCTATTACTATTTACATTTTATCAGTAAAGACAATGGAAACCCTGGTGGTGTAGTTGTTAAGAGCTACAGCTGCTAACCAAAAAGGTTGGCAGTTTGAATCCACCAGGCATTCCTTGGAAACCTAATGGGGCAGTCCTACTCTGTCCTATAGGGCGGCTATGAGTCAGAATCGACTTGGCAGCAATGGGTTTGGTTTTGGTTTTAGTAAAGAAAGTGGGGCTTAAGGAGATTGAATAACAATTCTACGACATAGCAGAACCAGAAAGGGGGGTGGCATTGTCCCACTTCAAAGAAGCCCGCAATCTTGATCCCCTCTCCTAATTTAACCAGTTGCCTTGAGTCAATTCTGACTCGCGGCAACCCTATGTATGTGTGTCAGAGTGGAACTGTGCTCCATAGGGTTTTCAATGGCTGATTTCTCAGCAGTAGATCGCCAGGCCTTTCTTCCAAGGTGCCTCTAGGTGGACTTAAACCACCAACTTTTTTGGTTAGCAGCTGAGTGTATTAACCATTTGCATCATCCAAGGACTCCCTGTAGTCCTTTCTCTACTCTAAAATTAATCCGTGTTGAGTACTTGATGCCTTCCACGTACATTTCCAAAGGAGAGTAGGGGGTACAAGGTGGGGAGCATCATTCTGAACACAGTTCACTTCATTTCCATTTTAAGTCCTTGCCATTTATTTTTAAATAATTGCTCACAAGAAAGGGAAATAAAACATCCCCAGAGACCTTTATAAACTTATCTGAGGCTTTTGGTTGTTTACTTCATCAAAGGCTGTTTTCACAATCCAAGTGGTGATGTATGAATGCTACGGAATGCCCTCAGTGACCCCAGAAGGCTTTGGGCAGAGGACCTAGCTGAGGATGAGCCAGCACTTGTAGCCAAGGCTTCTGTTTTCTAGAGATGGAAATAGCTAAGGACGTGGGTAGGGGGGTGCTTCCTACAGGGACATTTTGACCAATGCTAAAGAAGACAGGAGATCCTGGAAATTCAGCCCAGTTAGGCCAGACAAGGATAGTAAATGGGGCTTCAGGAGAGTGCCAGGTCCCAGAAGAAAGAATGCCCTTGAACATTTGGGCATGAGGTCAGAGGGACAGCCTGGGGTGGCCTATTGGCCAGCCTTCACTGCGTCCTGTGGAAAATGTGTGGGTTGCTCTAGCCATTGAGTAGCTCTCACCTCCCTAGGGAGCAATCATATACTTGCGCAGTAGTCTACAGACATGACCCATATTTTTTTCATTTTTCCAAGAGGAATGAACATAGCAGGGGACTGAAAACTTGAAATTCAGCCTTGTGGATGGGCATCCTGGGAGTTGACCAGCCTGTTTGATAGAAAAAATCCAACTCTGAGCTGAGATTTCCTTGCTTCCCACTGGGTCAGTCCCATGTGTTGCCCATGTCTTACATTTCCCCAACGGTGAAAAAGAATAAAAGCTGAGTTTCTGAACCTAAGTGTTCCAATAGTTAAGAGACAGCCTAATGGCCACAGTTGCTTCACCCTCAAGACAATTACATGAGGGAGATACTATTCCTTTTGCCTGCATGTAAGAAAACCAAAGCAGAGAGTGGTTAGATAATCTGCCCAAACCTGCCAACATGTGGGAAAAAAAAAAAAAAAAGCGGGGGGGGGGGCTGAGTGGTTCTAGAATCCAGACATTCAATCGCTATGCCTTTTTGTTGTTGTTAGGTGCCGTCAAATCAAGTCCAACTCATAGCAGCCCTGTGTACAACGGAACGAAACATTACCCAACAAAACATTGTGCAACCCTCACGGTCACCGCTGTTTGAGCACATTGTTGCAGCCTCTGTGTCAATCCATCTCACTGAGAGTTTTCCTCTTTTTTGTTGACCCTCTGCTTTACCAAGCATGATGTCCTTCTCCAGGGACTTGTCCCTCCTGATAACATGTCCAAAGGACATGAGACAAAGTCTTACCATCTTTGCTTTCAAGGAGCACTCTACTGCACTTCTTCCAAGGTAGACTTGTTCATTCTTCTGGCAGTCTATGGTGTATTCAATATTCTTTATCAGCACCATAATTCAAAGGCACTGTAATGCACTACGCCATAACCCCCTTACAATGGCAGCAGACATGGAGAGTGCTTTGACAGTGCCTGCCATGTAAGAACAGCTCAGCCAATATTAGCTACTGTTATCATTCTTTTACATACAATCATACTCTAGTTAAAAATTATCAGTTAAGATTGTCAGTTAAATAAAAATTATTTTAGTTAAAATTATCGGTTTACCATAGACTATTCCTTAGGAACTTCTCCTAGGTTTAGGTAGTATCTGTGGTAGCCAGTCTTCAAAATGGCTCCCAATGACCACTGCCCTTGTGTAGTCCCCTCCCACACTATATAAGGATTGATCTATATGATTAGCAGAATATGGTTGAAGTGATAGTGTGTCACTGCTGAAGATAGGTGATAAAAGACATTGTGATTTTTTGCTTCTCTCTCTGCCTCTCTCTCTCTCTCTTCTGGATCCCTCCTTCTGGGGGATGTTTGCTACCATGTTGTGAGTAGCCCTTCAGAGAGCTCCCACAGCAAGGATCTGAAGCCTCCTGCCAATAGCCATGTGAATGAGCCACCTTGAAAGCGGATCGTCCCCTAGTCAAGCCTTCAGATGACTGCAGCCCTGGCCAATATCTTGACTGCAACCTCATAGAGACCCCAAGCCAAAACCACCCAGCTAAGCCACTACCATTTTCCTGACCTCAGAAACTGTGTAAGATAATAATTGTTTATTGTATAAAACTACTAGGTTTGGGATAATTTGCTACACAGCAATATATAATTAATACAGCATCTCTTCCAGAAACCTTTACTGACCTGCAGCACTCTGCACCCAGTTCTATCATTGTTGTTGTCAGTTGCTATCAATTCTGACTCATGGCAATCCCTTCTATCATTTAAAAAAACTTTTGTCGTTTTGTCGATTGCAACTCATAGCAACTCTATAGGGAAAGTAGAACTGCCCCCATAGGATTTCCAAGGCTGTAAATTTTTACAAAAGCAGACTGCCACATCTTTCTCCAGTGGAGTGGCTGGTGGGTTCAAACCACAGACCTTTCAGTATAGCATCTACTATAGTCTGAATTACATGTTTTTATCTTAGCCTCCCCTTAGAGACAATGAGTTCCTCAAGAACAGGAACCAGCTCGTACAGACTTTTGGATACGCAGCATCTAGTATGAAGCTCCCCATGAGCATAACTAAGCATTCTGGAATTTCCATTCTTCACAGTGTTATCCGTAATTTGTTATGATTCACACAATCAAACGCTTTTGCATAGTCAATAACACACAGGTAAACAATCTTTCTGGCATTCTGTGCTTTTGGCCAAGATCCACTTGACATCAGCAACAATATCATTCATTCCACAACCTCTTCTGAACCTGACTTGAATTTCTGGCAGTTTCCTGTTGATGTACTGCTGCAATCACTTTTGAATGATCTTCAGAAAAATTTTACTTATGTGTGATATCAATGATATTGTTCGATAATTTCCACATTCGGTTGGATCACCTTTCTTTGGAATGGGCACAAATATGGATCCCTTCCAGTTCATTGGCCAGGGTAGCTGTCTTCCAAATTTCTTAGCATAGAAGAATGAGCACCTCCAACACTCCATCCCCTTGTTGAAACATGTCGATTGGTATTCTGTCAATTCCTGGAGCCTTGTTTTCACCAATGCCTCCAGTGCAGCTTGGACTTCTTCCTTCAATACCATCAGTTCTTGATCACATGCTACCTCTTGAAATGGTTGAATGTCAACCAATTCTTTTTGCTACAGTGATTCTGTGTATTCCTTCCATCTGCTTTCAATGCTTCCTGCTTCATTCAATATTTTGCTCATAGAATCCTTCAAAATTGCAACTCCAGGCTTAAATCTTTTCTTCTGTTCTTTCAGCTTGGGAAACACCAAGTGTGTTCTTTCCTTTTGGTATTCTAACTGCCAAGAGTACATGAGATGTTCAAGAAGAGTAAAGGTATACTGCATGGTTTAAAGTCAGGAAAGGTGTGCATCAGGGTTGTATCCTTTCACCATACTTATTCAATTTATATGCTGAGCAAGTAATCCAAGAAGCTGGACTATATGAAGAAGAGTGCGACATCAGGATTGGAGGAAGACTCATTAACAACCTGCGTTATGCAAATGACATAACCTTGCTTGCTGAAATCTAAGAGGACTTGAAGCAGTTACTGATGAAGTTCAAAGGGTACAGCCTTCAGTATGGATCATAGCTCAACATAAAGAAAAGGAAAATCCTCACAACTGGACCAATAAGCATTATCATGATAAACAGAGAAAAGATTGAAGGTGTCAAGAATTTCATTTTACTTGAATCCATAATTAATGCTCATGGAAGCAGCAGCCAAGAAATCAAATGACACATTGCATTGGGGAAATTTGCTACAAAAGACCTCTTTAAAGTGTTAAAAAGCAAAGATGTCACTTTTAGCACTAAGGTGCACCTGACCCAGGCCATGATATTTTCCATTGCCTCACATGCATGCAAAAGTTGGACAATGAATAAAGCAGACTGAAAAAGTATTGATGCCTTTGAGTTATGGTGCTGGAAAGGAATATTGAATATATCACGGACTGCCAGAAGAATGAACAAGTCTGTCTTGGGAGAAATACAGCCAGAGTGCTCCCTGGAAGCGAGGATGGCAAGGCTTCATCTCTTATACTTTGGACATGTTATTAGGAGGCACCAGTCCCTGGAGAAGTACATCATGCTTGGGGAGGTAGAGGGTCATCGAAAAAGAGGAAGACCCTTAATGAAATGGATTGATACAGTGGCTGCAACAACAGGCTCAAGCGTAACAATGATTATGAGAATGGCTCAGGACCAGGCAGTGTTTTATTCTGTTGTACATAGGGTTGTCATAAGTGGAGACCAATTCAATGGCACCTAACAACAACAACAGTATAATGCTACAACTGGTACAGACTTCAATAAATGTATGTTATTGAACTCAATTATCACAGTTTACTACATGTCCTTTTTTCTTTAAAATATAGTCTGTATTCCATATTTTTCACTGGACAATATATCTCACCATGGAGCATGACCAAAGGGAAAGCTAAATGGCCACAGCTGTCTTACCCGTTGCCATCGAGTTGTTTGCGATGCTTATCGACCCTATAGGATGGAGTAGAACTCCCCCACAGGGATTTCAAGGAGCAGCTGGTGGATTTGAACTGCTGACCTTTTGGTTAGCAGCTGAGCTCTTAACCGCTGTGCCAACAGGTCCCCACAGTTGTCTTAGAGCCCACCAATCAGCTCTGTGGTAAGGGCAGGGCTGCCCTGAGCAGCGAGCAGGGGAGGATGAAGGAACTGGACCAGCCAGAGCCCTGCCAGCCTTTAAATGATGAGGTCTGTGTGTCCCAAACTATACTTAGGTGGCTCCATTACGCCTCACCAAATGGAACACCAGCCTTTCAACAACCTCAAGCCTTCCCCACACCTATGACCACCAGACATAAATTGGCTTAATATTCCAAGTTGCTGATCTTTGTTAAAAGGAAGGCCGTGCAGGGTTACAATGAGGTGGCATCTCGCACATTCTGCTTCACTAACAGCTAAAAACCTCATACTGTTATCGTTTTTTCACCATGTCCGAGGGCTAAGATTCCCATTTAATGGACATTCTTTCTGTCAGCGCATAGAACCCTTAACGCCCCTGTTTTGGGTTGAGGAGAAGAAACTGACATTTACTGTGCACTTCCCATGTGTCTGACATGCCATAAGGGGCCTTATATGATTTTCCTCATGTAACTCTCACACAGCAACTATTAAAAAAAATCCTAACAGTGAACATTTACATAGTGTTTCTCTTGTGCTAGGCACAGCCATAGATGCTTCACATATTTGCACTTGCTCAATGCTCACAGCAACTCTACCCAGACACACTGCTATTATCCTCATTTTACAGATGAGGAAATTGAGGGTTAGAGAGGTAAAGTTAACTTGTCTAAGATTACAGACCGTTAATGGCAGGGCTAGATTTGAACACAGTTCATGCTTCTAACCACTCTGCCATTAACTGCTTTCTGCAGATGAGAAAACCAAAGTTCAGGGAAGTTAAGCAGCTCACTCAAGGACCCACAGGAAGTGGAAGAACCGGGACCAAATTCCATGCCTGCCTAAGAAAACTAAAACCAAACCCGCTGCCATCGAGTCGATTCTGACTCATAGCGACCCTAGAGGACAGAGCAGAACTGCCCCATAGGGTTTCCAAGGAGCGCCTGGTGGATTTGAACTGCCAACCCTTTGGTTAGCAGCCTTAGCTCTTAGCCACTACACCACCAGGGTTTCTATGTCTACCTACTCCCCGAGTATTTGTTTTTCCACTAGACCAGCAGTTTTCAAAGTGTGGTCCCAGGCCAGCAGCATGAGGATCAACCGGGAACTTGCTTAGAGATATAAATTTTCAGGTCCTACCTCAGACCTAATGAATCCAAAACTCTGGGGTAGGGTTTTAGTCTGGCTTGCCCTCCAGGTGATTCTGATCCACCTTAAAGTTTGGGAGGAGTCCCTGGGTAGTGCAAGCAGTTTACTCTTCAACTGTTAACCTAAAAGGGAGCCCTAATGGCACAGTGGTTAAGTGCTTACTTGCTAACCAAAAGCTCCAAGCTTCGTACTGAGCAGCTGCTCCACGGGAGAAAGATGTGGCAGTCGGCTTCCATAAAGATTACTATAGTCCTGGAAACCTTATGGGGCAGTTCTACCCTGACACACATGGGGTCACCATGAATAGGAGTGAACTCAACTGGGACTGGTTTTTATGAAGTTTGGGAAGCACTACTCTAGACCATGCTGCTGCCTATTGAGTACTGAAACTTGACTCTTACCTGTTAAAGCTAGAGAGACTGTGTTGCCTAGTAATTAGAGGCTTTGGAAAGAGAATCAAAGCCCACCACTAACTGGCTTGTTAAGAGAAAACTTGGCTGTGACCAACATATTTCATTGACCTGTTTATGGATAAGCTCCTCAACAATTCATAGAGCAGGAGAAAGACAGCTTCACTGTCATAGTCAAGTGAGAGACTGGGTTCTGCCCTTAGCCATCCTGGACTCTGCTTCTCGCTTCTCAGATACAGAGATTCTCAGTGGCATTTTTGTTCAATATTTTGCCCGTTTTCCCTGCCAGTTGTGCCTGTTCCTACCTCTAACCGTTCTTGTCTTTGAACTTATTCCACTTCAGGAGGAAACACTCCTGTGGCAATGTGGTCAGCTGGGGTACTGCCCTCCTAGTTTGTACACTGTGCAATGAAAGATGCATCTTACAGTTCTGGAACCAAACTTTTTTTTTTTTTTTTTGCTGTATGGGTCAGTTCAGTGGCTATACTAGTGCTTTCGTCCCCTATTGCTTCACCGAAGTATTTGTTTAAAATCCTGGTTTCCCCTGAATCAAGCTGTATAGATAGGTTCCATATATGTATATGTGACAGAACAATAAGCTGATTTTTATAGAGGCTCAAAAAAAAATGGATCTTTGATGTTCAGGCTAGGAGCTTTAAAGGCCTCTGAGTCAGGATGAAGGGCCACATGGTCCTGAATTTGTGGCCAACAGCTATATGCCAAGAATAAAGAGAGGTTGCTGCAGATAAAGGGGGACCAGTGCTAAGCTGGCCCCAAGGTGCTCATTGCACTGCCAGGGATCAAATGCATACTACTATTTAAGCCATTTTCCTGCTTTATTAAAAACTGACTTTGAGGTCATTGAATTTTGCAGGCCATACATTCCAGTGCAGCAAGGTGGAGTTTTTTTTATTTTATTTTACTTTCAAGGCTGAGGATGGGGATCTCCTGGTGGGAGAACATGCAGTATATTGATTGAAGTTTCAAGGAGAAGAACTTTGAAGGCACTACACAGGTCTCATGAATCTCTCTGTTCCTGCCTCTTTATAGGTTTCCAAGGGATCTGTCCCTCGGTGGTGCAATGGTTAATGTGCTTGGCTGCTGAATGCAAGGTTCGAGGTCTGAGTTTACTCAGAGGTATCTCAGAAGAAAGGCCTGGCGAACCACTTCCGAAACATCGCTCACTGAAAACCCTATGGAGCACAGTTCAACGCTGACACACAAGGAGTCACCATGAGTCAGAATACACTCAATGGCAACTGGTTTGTTTTGTGCTTGATTTGAAATCTGAGTTGTTTTTGTTTGTTTTACTCTTCTTCCTTATATTCTATTTTTGTGTGTGTGTGTGCTTTAGGTGAAACTTTACAGAGCAAACTAGTTTCTTATTTAACAATTTATACACAAATTGCTTTGTGACATTTGCTGCAATCCCCACAATGTGTCAACACTCTCCCCTTCCACGCTCCAATTCCCCATTTCCATCTGTCCATTTTTTCTGTCCCTCCCTGCCTTCTCATCATTGCTTTTGGGCAGGTGTTGCCCTTTTGGTCTCATGTACATGATTGAATTAAGAACCACATTTCCTCCCATGTGATAGTGCTTGTTTTATAAATCTGTCTAATCTTTGGCTGAAGGGTAAACTTCAGGAGTGGCTTCAATTCTGAGTCAAAAGGGTGTCCAGGGGCCGTAGTTTCTGGTGTTCTTCCAGTTTCTGTCAGACCAGTAAGTCTGGTCTTTCTTGTGAATTTGAATTTTGTTTTATATTTTTCTCCTGCTGTGTCCAGGACCCTCCATCGTGATCCCTGTCAGAGCAATTTGTGGTGATAGTCAGGCACCGTCTAGTCCTGGGCTCAGGCTGGTGGTACTTGTCATCCATTTGTCCTTTGGACTAGTGTTTCCCTTGTGTCTTTGATTTTCTTCATTCTCATTTACTCCAGACAGGACTGGACCAGTAGATGTATCTTAAATGGCTGCTCAAAAGTTTTAAAGACCCCAGATGCTATTCACCAAAGTTGGATGCAAAACATTTTTTTTTATGAACTTTGTTATGTTAATTGGCCTAGATGAACCCTTTGACCATGGTCCCCAGACCTCAGCCCCAGTAATTCAGTCCCTCAGGATGTTTGGATGTGTCTACGAAGCTTCTATGACTTTGCCTTGGTCAAGTCGTGCTGCCTTCTGCTATATTGTGTATTGCCTTTCCCTTCGCCAAAGTTATCACTTATCTATTATCTAGTTAGTTTTTTTCCCTCCCCACCCCTCCCCTTCCTTATAACCATCAAAGATTAATTTTTTTCTGTGTGTAAACCTTTTCCTGAGTTTTTATAATAGTGATCTCATATAGTATTTGTCCTTTTGTAATTGACTTACTTCACTCAGCCTAATGTCGTGAGACATTTTGCAGATTCGTCCTTGTTCTTTATACTTGGGTATTATTTCATTGTGTGTATGTACCATAATTTGTTTATCCATTCATTTGTTGATGGGCATTTAGGCTGCTTCCATCTTTTGTGAATAATTGTGAATATTGCTGCAATGAACATGGGTGTGCATATGGCTATTCATGTGGCAGCTCTTATTTTTCTAGGATATATTGCTAGGAGTAGGATTGCCAGATTGTCTTAGTTTTTATCAGCCCACAGTTTAAAACTAGTTAGTACCAGAAAGGGTACCAAATTAGGAATCAACAAGTCTGACTTGATTTATCAAAGAGGAGTGTGTCCTTGTTGAGCATGTGGACAGCAGAATCAGGAGGAACACTCCCCAGTTGTGACCTCTCTATACCTCAAAAGGACAATTCCCCTGAGGGTTGTGTTGATGATTAAATGAGAAAGTGCATGTAAACGACCTACACAGAGCAGGCATTCAACACTAAGCATTTTTGATCAATTAACATTTACTCTGTGCTGGTGGGTTGCCTGTCCCTATGCTGCCGGGTGCTTGTCCCTGTGGGATCTCAAAAGAGCTCTCAAAAGGTCTGGCTGCAGCTCTACCCTAACAGCACTGCCCCCGCACCTGACCCAATGACTTTGGACAAGCTTCTTAAGCCCCTAAACCCCCATCTCTTTCTATGTGGAAGAAATGCGTGTCCTCCTGGGGGTTTGTGGGAGCAAGTGAATGAGATCATCTGAAAAGTTCAAACTGCTATGTCAGTTTAACAAAAGATAGTATCATGCTTCTTTATATAAGCAGAATATATACTTTTATGTTTCTAATTTTGATACTAGTTAAACTTTTACTGCTGTGGTATAAACAGAAAGGACCCCTGAATTTGAAATTAGAAGACCTGAACACAGGTCTTGATTCTGCAATTTTGCTGTCATTAGCTGTGCAACTTTGGGCTAATCCCTTAGCCTCCCTGAGCCTCAATTTCCTTCTAAGGACTAGGCTAACATTACCTGCCTCACCAGCTTTTGGTAACAAAAGCATAAGATATGGGGGGAGAGGGGAAAAAAGTTGACTGTTAACTATAAACCCTGTGCAAATGTAATTGCTCTTAATAAAGAAAGACTAATTTTTTTAAAGGTAGTAGTAGCTCCAGGATGGGAGCCCTGGTGGAGCAGTGGTTAAGAGCTCAGCTGCTAACAAAAAGGTCAGCAGCTCCTTGGAAACCCTATGGGGCAGCTCTACTCTGTCCTATAGGGTTGCTGTGAGTCAAAATCGACTTGACAGCAATTTTTTTTTTAATTTTTTGGGGGGTGTCTCCAGGATGAACTCAATTGTGCTTCCTCAAATACCATGCCCTTAATACCACCTAGAATCTTGGCATTTGGATTCCTCTCCACTTTGGAGACTTCCCAAAAGTGGCAAGTTTTATATAAACGTACTATCGAAATAAGTAATTATAATAAAAGCCCCCATTGATTGAGCACTTAATGTGTATCTGAAACTGTGCTAGTAAGCACTTTACATATCTTATCTCATTTTGTCCTTCCCACTCTGCAAGGTCAGAATTGTTCTTCCCATTTTGCAGATAGGCTCAGAGAGGTCATTTTTCTGAAGTCAGTCACACAGCTACTAAAGATTTTGGACCGACGCCCTAGCCACACATTTTATCACTATCATTATCACTGTCGTATTCTCTACATGCCCCTTGAAAGAAAAATGAGGTCTATTCAGGTCGAAGATCCTAAGTCCTGACTCCTAAATCTTCATATCAAACTGCATGGAAAATGTCTAGCACACGATTTAAATTGTGATCTGCTTTCCCACCCTCACTACTCCAAAATACTTGTAGTTATAAAAATCCTGACATAACTTGATCCCTGTTGTTCCCCAACCTTAGGAGTTATAAAAAGTCTCAATTATAAATGACAGATGCTATTTCTAGAACAAAATCCATCTTGGTCAGTTCTAAGGTTTTTGAAAATTTTTAACATAAAATATACCACACAAACACACACATGCACACGGATAGTCTTTAAAGCTTTTTTTCCCCCCACAAAAGCAGCAGAGAAAAATTTTCCCAGGACCCAAGCCCAAGATATTCCTGATACCAGAGGCCTCCAGGAGCGGAGCTATTGTCAGTGAAACACAGACACTGCCAAGAAGCCAGGCCATTTCCACTCCACATTTGGTTTGAGGCCAAAGTGTTGTCTTTCAGCTTTTAGAAAGACCTCCTGGAGTTGGGTGAATCCAAAATTTGAAAAAAAAAAAAAAATGACCCATTGCCATCGAGTCAATTCCAACTCATAGTGACCCTGTAGGATAGAGTAGAAGTCCTCATAGGATTTCCAAGGCTGTAAATCTTTATGAAAGCCAACTGCTACATCTTTTCCCAGTGTGTGCTACATCTTTTTCTGGCAGAGCGACTGGCAGGTTCAAACTGCTGACCTTCCAGTTAATAACTAGGCTCTTAACCACTGAGTCACCAGGGCTCCTTTGAACTACACCCAGCAATGGCTATATGTGACCGTCACGGCCTGCAGCTACGTGGTGAAAGGTAAGCCCGTTCCCACTGAGTCGATTCCAACTCATAGTGACCCTATAGGACAGAGTAGAACTGCCCCATGGTGTTTCCAAGGAGCAGGTGGTGGATTCAAACTCTTAGCCACTACACAATCAGGGCTCTGGAAAAAGGTAAAGGCCTTTGTAAATGCCCAAGACCTTATCTACAAAAGCTGGACAACTCTTTTTCCAATGTAAAACAGAAACAGTCAAGATTAATCTTTGCTCAGAGAGGTAGGGAGTCCCAGTTCAATGGTCCAGGTCATGCTAATCAACTTTTGAGGAGAAAGGTGTCCTAGTGCTGTGGACCTTGAACAGTGAGCTCCATTCCACCGGTTTGGCCACAGTGTGATTACACATGCATTATTCAAACTGAGCCCCAAGGAATGTTATAAGCTTGGTAGAAGGCTCCTCACCAGGGAGGAACACTCGTGTACATGCCTCACTGACACAGTCATATAGAACACTGAAAAGGGAATATGCTTAAGGAATAGGAGCAGGGCGACTATTTAGCATCTTTTGCTTTGCTCTAACAGATTTTACATTTACAGACTTCTGCTGAAGGATGGTATATTTTCTTGGTCTCCAGTGTGGAAGTGGGGGAGAAAGGAGTGGAAAGGGAGATGCCAAAAGTCATTAGGAGTCCCTGGGTGGTACAAACAGTTAACACACTTGGCTGTTAACCAAAAGGCTAGAAGTTCAAGCCCATCCAGAGGCACCTGAGAAGGAGGGCTTGGTGATCTATTTCTGAAAAGTCAGCCATTGAAACCCTAAAAAGCATAGTTCTACTCTGACACACATGAAGTCGCCATGTGTTGGAATCAATTTGACAGCAACTGGTTAAAGTCATTCAGTGACCCAGTCCATTCATTCAACAACTATTTATTGGGGGCCCACCATGGGCTAGGTAAGGTGCCATGTGCTACAAATACAAATGATCACTGCTGCCCTCGCGGAATTTAGTGTCTAGTAGGGGAGTCAGTCAACGCTCAAATATCCCCACAAATGTATGAAAATTGAATCTCTGGCAATCGCTAAGAAAGAGTGGTCCATGGTTCTTTGAGAGTCCATGTTAGGGGAACCTGACCTAGTCAGAGAGGTAAACCAGGACTTTCCTGAGCAAAGCTTTACTTCAGGGGAGATCAGTGGACGTTAACCATGTGAAGGAATGGGTGTGGGAGGCAAAGACCCAGCCAAAGGAACATCGATGCAAAGGCCCTGTGTTGAGAGGGAGTTAACTTTGGTGTAAAACAGAAGTAAGAGGTCTGACCCGAGCATCACCAGGAAGCCCTACCAGCTCCCAAACATCTTCACCTCTGATGCCTAAAATCCCACCATTATTAAGACATGCTTTGGGTTAAGCATTGCTTTTCCCTTGAAGTGTACTTTTCTGCTCAGAAGAATAACCCATTAAGTCAAGTGAATGGTTTTAGCCAATCGATTTTTTTTTTTCAAATAACAGAGGTCATGAGGACAAGTCCCTGAGATTGGTACAGGAGTTTGGCATCAAAAATGAGAAATGGGGAAACCCAAAGATAAAACTTTGTGTTTTTTAAAATTTAACCCAAGATCAGCCTGGCAGAATTCACTAAAAGCATGAGCCTCAAAAATCATGTAATCCCTTGCCTTCTGCCTTCATTAGCTAGTGCCACTGTAACAGAAATACCACAAGTGGGTGGCTTTAAAGGATAGAGATTTATTTTCTCACGGTTCAGGAGACTCATCATAGTCCTAATGCAACATGTGGCTCTACAGTGGGTCCTTTCTTGTCTTCTAGTAGCCAGCCATTCTTGGAGTTCCTGATCTTGTAGATACATCTGCCTCTATTTTCTTGTACTTGTGTCTATCTTCCCCCTGTGTCTGTTTGCCTCTGTGCCTAACTGGCTTTTATATATCAAAAATGATTAGGTTTAGGGCATACGTTACCCTGATATGCCTCATTAACATAATAAAGAAAGCCTTCTTTCCAAATGGGCTTACATCCACTGGTATTTAGAAGGGTCTCAATTCAATCCATAACACCTTCAGAGTGCCTAACAAGGTCCCATGATAGTCTCGGCCTTTGAGAGAAGCCCATGAAAGAAATAGAAAGAGGGAAACCATGTAGTCAGAATACCAATAGCTCATCTTAATTTATCTAATCCCATTTCCCCATCCCAAATCACTTTCACCAGCTCATGCATCCTTAAAATGTCCCAGCTGACAAAATACATTGTTTTCAGTATTGTTTTCCTACAGTCTCATAACAGATGTTACTCCCCTGAGGCATGGGAACAAGTACAGTAGTAGACTATACTGGCTTCACAATCCCTTAGACTGGGTTCAAATCCTGACTTCTCAACCCAGCTGTATGACCTTGGGCAAGTCATTTAACCACTTTAAGCCTTGTTTTCTTAGCTGTAAACTGGGGAATCATTATAGTACCCACCCCACAGGGTGCTGTGAGGATGAGGTAAGGTAATTCATCAAAGTACTTAGCCAAGTGCCTGGCATAAAGTCAGCACTTAATAAATGAGAGCAATTTAAAAAGAAAGGAGCTGTGAGGAGCATTGGCCAACCTACTGGGAAGAGTGTACAAGTCCTAAGAGAGAGAGGTGCCATGCGTTGCAGGTGACGAATCAGCTAAGCAAAACATCACACACCAAGCCTCAAAAGAAATTAAGAAGACTGAGAGAAACCAGGCCTAGGATTTCTTATTCCTTAGTCCTCTTGTGTTTTCTTTTCAAGACTATCAGATGAGTTCAGCACTAAACAGGAAAGAAAAATGACAAGGGCCACCCAGACGTTACCGTGTGGGCTCTGCCTGAAGAGGCTCATGGTGTTGAAATAAAATTTAAAACTGAGACTTTTGACCAGGGCAGGACATTTGCTTGGGGAACTTTTGGGCAGAGAGATGTGTAAGAAACTGGTTAGGGCTTGAATCAGTGGGAGTAAATCAGAGAGCTGGACAAAAAAAAGATGAAAGGAGCTTTACCGCCTCCCGGTAAATTGCGAGCTGTAGCCCATGAAACCGGCCTGTGTCATTACGACACAATCATTCCTACTGGAAAGCCCTCTGACCTTGTCAAGGTTTGGCCTGGGAGACACAACATTCTCAGGCTTGGTATGGTTTCCCTTAGTAAGACTTTCTCTTTCTGGAAAGAAAGCAAGCCAGGAAAAAGAGGAAAAAAACATATCGTGAGAAGGTCAGAGAATATGAATCATGGGAAAGAGAATTCCTTTAATTTATATTCTCTTGCAGTTGTTTTTATAAGGGAGAAAGTTCCCTCTTGTTGTCCCTGTGTTTATTTTGTTGTGCACTTTGTTGTGCTCGTGTTTCATTTCTCAACATGCAGACACTTTGAATACCTGTTTCTGCCTTCATCAGCTCTTCTTCTCACACCCATGCAGCAGTGAGGAGAATTTCAACAGGCCCAGTAAATGGAGCTAATAACACCAGGAAGTTACATCTTATCCATTTTGGTGGCTGAGGAGTGAGGACTGGAGATCATAAACACAGTGCAGAAAATGGCTTAGAGTGTTCTAGATGTTGCTACTTCCCCCACCAATAGTGTGTGGGGTGGCCCTAAGTGAGTCTCCCTTTTTTTTCCTGGGCCTGGTTTCCTGCCTCCCTGCAGTGACCTAGCATGGAATGAAAAGCAAAAATCTCATGCTTCAGCAGAAGACTGTGAATCGTCTATAGCGTGTCTTCCAGATCATGAGATTCTAGCCCTACTGTCTTTGAGCTATTTTGCCATTCTTTATAAATTGTTAGGTATACGTAATCTCTGCCCTGTCTGCTAGTGATCTAATTGATTTCCTCCCCTACTGTAAAAAAAAAAAAAAAAAAGATCTCCATTTGCACGTCTCAACATTCTTTACTCCGTATAAATCTGTGCTCTTTTAACCAGTTAAACCAGTTATACATCTGCCAGATTCCCTCATATTATATGAGTAAAATCCTGTGTTCATTTTTATATCTGTATGAGAGCCATCGTTTTTACCTCGTTCCGAAAACTACCTTTTAACATTTCGGAGGTCTCTCTGAGATACTGGAAACCCTGGTGGTGTAGTGGTTAAAAGCTACAGCTGCTAACCAAAAGGTCGGCAGTTCAAATCTATCAGGCGCTCCTTGGAAAATTTATGGGGCAGTTCTACTCTGTCCTATACAGACTATGAGTTGGAATTGACTCAACAGCAATGGATTTGGTTTTCTTTTTTAGGGTGAGATGCCAAATGGATTCACTGACCAGAGCCAGGCAAACTCATCACCAGAGAAGTGCACCTCATGGGCAGTTTAAGTCCAGGCACATTTTTTTTCTTGATTCCCAGAGGTCAGAGAATCCAAAATATCAACAAAATTTGCTAACTTTTTGTTTTTCTAATTTTATTTTTGCTCTCTACTAATTCAGTTTTTGGTTAATTTCTGGCTAGTAACTTACTCCCCATTGAAAATTTGGTCAGATCATTTGATGATCTCACTGGAATGGATTAAAATTTATAGGGATCTATCCTCTGACAGAGATGAAGGTGACAGAGAATCTGGTTTGTTAGCCTTTTTTGCTTGGGAATTTGGTTTTATGGTCGGATCATTTGGCCATCTTGTTTCTGTTGAGTGAGAGACAACAGAGGATCTGATTCACTATGTTTTCTGTTTGTGCACTTGTTTATTTTGAGCTCAAATCAATTCAAAATTTATACCTACTAAGCAGAGAACGGTTCTTTGACATGGACCAGCAAGTTTTGTAAATCTGTGTTTGCTTTTGTCTTATGGCTGAAAATCTAGAATCAAAGCTATAAGCTCCCACCATCTGCTTCTGCATGTCTATGAATTTATAATTCAGAAAGGACTTTAACTTTCTTCATGTTGGTATTAATAAACTGGATTATCAAATCTCTTAAATTCAAGAAGCTCTGACAGTATTATAGAAATAAATAAGCATTTGTATTATTGAATATTCCTAAAATTCCCAGAAAATAAGAAAATTGAATATCTAATACTTTCAACATACTAGATTTTAAAAGTATTCTTACACAAAGTAACTCAAAAATATTTTAAGAATTCAAGCTTACATAATTTAGGTAAATCTTTGGCATGAGAGACTAGTTATGTGCTCCCTTAAACAATTAACTACATGAGACCAAATGGTCAACATTTACCCAAAAGCAAAGATGAGAAGGCAGAGAGAACAAAGGAAACTAGATCCATGGAAACAGAACAAACAGAATGGAAATAACAAGAATGCTGACATATTGTAAAAATTGTAACCAATGGCACAGAACAATTTGTATAAAACTTGTTAAAGAGAAACCTAATTTGCTGTGTAAATTTTCACCTAAAACACAATAAAATTAAAAAGAGAGGCTAGTTAAAACATTTTTTTTAATTAAATAAAAACAGCTACATCTTCTCTGGGGCCCTGATGCCATAGTGGATAAGAGCTACAGCTGCTAACCAAAAGGTCAGCTGCTAACCAAAAGATCAGCGGTTCAGATTCACCAACTGCTCTTTGGAAACCCTATAGGACAGTTCTACTCTCTATAGCGTCACTTTGAGTTGGAATCGACTCGATGGCAATGGGTTTTTTGGGCACATCTTCTCCGATTTATCACCGTTATGTATAATAGAAACTTATGTTTTCATTCTACTTGGGTATGTTCCTCCTAAACTTATCCAGGTTTACTGATCAAAAAACCTAGCACTGCTGCCAGACTGAGTCCAGCACAACTAGACGGTGCCCAGCTATCACCACTGACTATTCTGAAGGAGATTACAATAGATGGCCCTGGACAAAGCTGGAGAAAAATATAGAACAAAATTCTAACTCATGAAAAAAAAAAAACGACCAGACTTACTGGTCTGACAGAGACTGGAGAAACCCTGAGAGTATAGCCCCCAAATATTCTTATAGCTCAGTAATGAAGTCACTCCTGAGGTTCACCCTTCAGCCAGAGATTAGACAGCCTCATAAAACAAAAGGAGACTAAAGGGGCACACCAGGCCAGTGGCAAGGACTAGAACGCAAAAGGGGAGAGGAAAGCTGGAAAAAGGGAACCCAAGGTAAAGAAGGGAGAGTGTTGACATGTTGTGGGGTTGGTAACCAATATCACAAAACAGTATGTGTACTAATGGTTTAATGAGAGAAAAAAAAAAAGAATAAAAAAATTTTTCAAATGGAAAAAAACTAGCATTGCTTCTAATTAATGTTCAAGGTTATAAAAAATGTAAATTCATAATTTACCAAATTGGTTTGTTCTGACAATTTTATTTGTCTCATAATATAGTATCTGCAAATAATGAACCTGAAAAGCTATGAAATGTATCAGAGTTTACTCAATGTTGTTATAACTGTTTCCTTGGTTATTGTTTATTGCCTTCATCTATTTGTTTTCTGCATAATCTGCCCAGATTGCAAAGGTTCTGATTCTAACTAGAATAACCTTCTATGGTTTATACTGACTTCATCATGTTGTTGTTGTTGTTGTTGTTGTTAGGTGCCATGGAGTTGGTTCCGACTCATAGCAACCCTATGCACAACAGAAAGAAACACTGCCCAGTCCTACGCCATCCTTAAAATCGTTGTTATACCTGAGCTCATTGTTGAAGCCATTGTGTCAATCTACCTTGCTGAGGGTCTTCCTCTTGTCCGCTGACCCTGTACTCTGCCAAGCATGATGTCCTTCTCCAGGAACTGATCCCTCCTGACAACATGTCCAAAGTATGCAAGATGCACTATCGCCATCCTTGCCTCTAAGGAGCATTCTGGCCGCACTTTTTCCAAGACAATATGTTCATTCTTTTGGCAGTCCATGGTATATTCAATATTCTTCGCCAACACCACAATTCAAAGCCATCAACTCTTCTTCGGTCTTCCTTATTCATTGTCGAGCTTTCACATGCATATGATCTGATTGAAAATAATATGGCTTGAGTCAGGCGCACCTTAGTCTTCAGGGTGACATCCTTGCTCTTCAACACTTTGAAGAGGTCCTTTGCAGCAGATTTACCCAATGCAATGCATCTTTTGATTTCTTGACTGCTGCTTCCATGGCTGTTGATTGCGGATCCAAATAAAATGAAATCCTTGATAACTTCAATCTTTTCTCCATTTATCATGATGTTGCTCATTGGTCCAGTTGTGAGAATTTTTGTTTTCTTTATGTTGAGGTGCAATCCATACTGAAGGCTATGGTCTTTGATCTTCATTAGTAAGTGCTTCAAGTCCTCTTCATTTCAGCAAGCAGGGTTGTGTCATCTGCATAACGCAGGTTGTTAACGAGTCTTCCTCCAATCCTGATGCCCCATTCTTTTTCATATAGTCCAGCTCCTCGAATTATTTGTTCAGTGTACAGATTAAATAGGTATGGTGAAAGAATACAACCCTGACACACACCTTTCCTGACTTTAAACCAATCAGTATCCCCTTGTTCTGTGCGAAGAACTGCCTCTTGATCTATGTAAAGGTTCCTCATGAGCACAATTAAGTGTTCTGGAATTCCCATTCTTTGCAGTGTTATCCATAGTTTGTTATGATCCACACAGTCGAATGCCTTTGCATAGTGAATAAACCACAGGTAAACATCCTTCTGGTATTCTCTGCTTTCAGCCAGGATCCATCTGACATCAGCAATGATATCCCTGGTTCCATGTCCTCTTCTGAAACCTGCCTGAATTTCTGGCAGTTCCCTGTCGATATACTGCTATAGCCGTTTTTGAATGCTCTTCAGCAAAATTTTGCTTGCGTGCGATATTAATGATTTGTTCTATAATTTCCACATTCGGTTGGATCACCTTTCTTGGGAATAGGCATATATATGGATCTCTTCCAGTCAGTTGGCCAGGAAGCTGTCTTCCATATTTCTTGGCATAGACGAGTGAGCACCTCCAGCACTGCATCTGTTTGTTGAAACATCTCAATTGATATTCCGTCAATTCCTGGAGCCTTCTTTTTCACCAATGCCTTCAGACCAGCTTGGACTTCTTCCTTCAGTAGTACCATCGGTTCCTGATCATATGCCACCTCTTGAAATGGTTGAATATCGACTAATTCTTTTTGGTATAATGACTGTGTATATTCCTTCCATCTTCTTTTGATGCTTCCTGCGTCGTTTAATATTTTCCCCCTGGAATCCTTCACTATTGCAACTCGAGGCTCGAATTTTTTCTTCAGTTCTTTTAGCTTGAGAAACGCTGAGCGTGTTCTTCCCTTTTGGTTTTCCATCTCCAGCTCTTTGCACATGTCACTATAATACTTTACTTTGTCTTCTCGAGAGGCCCTTTGAAATCTTCCGTTCAGTTCTTTTACGTCATTAATTCTTCCTTTTGCTTTAGCTGCTCAATGCTCAAGGGCAAGTTTCAGAGTCTCCTCTAACACCCATCTTGGCCTTTTTTTTCTTTCCTGTCTTTTCAGTGACCTCTTGCTTTCTTCATGAATGATGTCCTTGATGTCATTCCACAACTCGTTTGGTCTTCAGTCACTAGTGTTCAATGCATCACATCTATTCTTGAGATGGTCTCTAAATTCAGGTGGGATATGCTCAAGGTCATATTTTGGCTTTGGTGGACTTGCTCTGATTTTCTTCAGTTTCAGATCGAACTTGCTTATGAGCAATTGATGGTCTGTTCCACAGTCGGCCCCTGGCCTTGTTCTGACTGATGATATTGAGCTTTTCCATCCTCTCTTTCCACAGATGTAGTCAATTTGATTTCTGTGTGTTCCATCTGGTGAGGTCCACGTGTATAGTTGCCGTTTATGTTGGTGAAAGAAGGTATTTGCAATGAAGAACTCGTTGGTCTTGCAAAATTCTATCATTCGATCTCCGCCATTGTTTCTATCACCAAGGCCATATTTTCCAATTACTGACCCTTCTTTTTTGCTTCCAACTTTCGCATTCCAATCACCAGTAATTATCAATGCATCTTGATTGCGTGTTTGATCAATTTCAGACTGCAGCAGCTGATAAAAATCTTCTATTTCTTCATCTTTGGCCCTAGTGGTTGGTGCGTAAATTTGAATAATAGTCGTATTAACTGGTCTTCCTTGTAGGCGTATGGATATTATCCTATCACTGACAGCGTTGTACTTCAGGATAGATCTTGAAACGTTCTTTTTGACATTGAATGAGACACATTCTTCTTTGAGTTGTCATTCCCAGCATAGTAGACTATATGATTGTCTGATTCAAAATGGCCAATACCAGTCCATTTCAGCTCACTAATGCCTAGGATATCAATGTTTATGCGTTCCATTTCATTTTTCGTGATTTCCAATTTTCCTAGATTCATACTTCGTACGTTCCTGGTTCCGATTATTAATGGATGTTTGCAGCTGCCTCTTCTCATTCTGAGTCGTGCCACATCAGCAAATGAAGGTCCCGAAAGCTTTACTCCATCCACGTTATTAAGGTCAACTCTACTTTGAGGGGGCAGTTCTTCCCCAGTCATCTTTTGAGTGCCTTCCAACTTGGGGGTCTCATCTTCCAGCACTATATCGGACAATGTTCTGCTGTTATTCATAAGGTTTTCACTGGCTAATGCTTTTCAGAAGTAGACTGCCAAGTTCTTCTTCCTAGTCTGTCTTAGTCTGGAAGCTCAGCTGAAACCTGTCCTCCATGGGTGACCCTGCTGGTATCTGAATACCGGTGGCATAGCTTCCGGCATCACTGCAACACACAAGCCCCCACAGTACAACAAACTGACAGACACGTGGGGGGAATTCATCATATCCTTGATTATTTAAGAAAATAAAGTTTTCTCACCTAGGAGAGCACTAAGTTTCTTTACAATCGTATTACCTTCTATGTTTATTTTCTAAATATCTTATTGTCACTTTGAAATGAGCAACCAAATATTGTTTTTCAAGCATCTAGATCCGGAGTCATGTCTGAAGTGTTCAAATATCCTGACAAGTTTCGTTTTTTGCCTTTCTCAAAACAAATCCTAAATCTAAAGTAAAATTCTCAGGATATCTTTTGAACTTAAAACAATTTTGACATTTCCCAGAGGGCCCTTGGAAAATCATGATGATTTGTTGTTTTAGTTTGTAAAAAGAGAGCTGCTAGAAAAAAATTGGTTTATTTGCCTTCCCCCCTCCCAAGCTACTATCAAGTCAATACCAGCTTATGATGACCCACGTGTATTAGAATAAAACTGCTCAATAAGCCCACACATCCCTGGTCAACTGAGTTTTGACACGGGTGCTAGGTCCGTTCAATGGGGAAAGAAGAGTCACTTCAATAAATGGTGCTGAGAGAATAGGATTTTCATATGCAGAAAAATGAACCAGGATCCAGTTCAAAATGAATTAAGGACCTAAGTGTGAAAACTAAAACCATTAAATTCTTAGGAAAAAAAGAGGGGGGGGGCTACACTGTCAGGCCTAGCTTTTAACAATAGATTATCTAATATAATAACAAAAGTGCAAACAGCAAAGACAAAATAAATAAATGAGACTTCATAAAAATTAAAAACTTATGTTCGTCAAAAGAATTTACCAAAAAAAGTGAAAAGATAAGCTATAGACTGGGACAATATTTTCAGAAATTACATACCCTGTAAGAATCTAATAACAAATATATGTCTAAAACATCAACAACTTAACAACAAAAAGACAAATAACCCTATCATAAAATGGGCAAAGAACTTGAATAGAAGTTTCACTAAAGAAGACATTCAAAAGACCATCAACACATGAAAAGAATCTCAAAGTCATTAGCTATCAGAGAGATGCAACTCAAAACCACAATGAGATATCATTTCACGCCCACTAGAACAGCTAACCCCCACACATCTGTCAGTTTGTCATACTATGGGAGCTTGTGTGTTGCTCTGATGCTGGAAGCTATGCAACCGGTGTTCAGTACCAGCAGGATCACCCATAGCCAAGAGGTTTCAACTAAGCTTCCAGACTAAGTCAGACTAGGAAGAAGGACCTGGCGGTCTACTTCTGAAAAGAATTAGCCAGTGAAAAACTTATGAATAGCAGCAGGATATTGTTGGATACAGTGCCAGAAGATGAGCCCCTCAGGTTGTAAGGCGCTCAAAATACAACTGGGGAAGAGCTGCCTCCTAAAAGTAGAGTCGACCTTAATGATGTGGAGGAAGTCAAGCTTTTGACCTTCATTTGCTGATGTAGCATGCCTCAAAATGAGAAGCAGCTGCAAGCATCCATTAATAATCGGAATGTGGAATATACAAAGTATGAATCAAAAATGAAATGGAATGCATAAAGATCAATATCCTAGGCATTAGTGAGCTGAAATGGACTTTTATTGGCCATTTTGAATTGGACAATCTTATGGTCTACTATGCGGGGAATGACAACTTGAAGAGGAATGGTGTTCATTCATCATCAAAAAGAACATTTCAAGATCTATTCTGAAGTACAAAGCCATCAGTGATAGGACAATACTCATATACCTACAAGGAAGACCAGTTAACACGACTATTATTCAAATTTATGTACCAAAGATAAGGACAAAAAAGAGGAACTTGAAGATTTTTACCAACTTCTGCAGTCTGAAATTGATCACACATGCAATCAGGATGCATAGATAATTACTGGTTATTGGAAAGCAAATGTTGGAAACAAAGAAGAAAGATCACTAGTTGCAAAATGTGGCCTTGGTGATAGAAACAATGCTGGAGATTGCATGATAGAATTTTGCAAGACCAATGACTTCTTCATTGCAGATACCTTTTTTCAACAACATAAATGGCGACTACACACATGGACCTCATCTGATGGAATATGCAAGAATCAAATTGACTACATCTGTGGAAAGAGATGATGGAGAAGCTCAATATCATCAGTCAAAACAAGGCCAGGGGCCACCTAGGAAACAGACCATCAATTGCTCATATGCTAGGTCAAGTCGAAACTAAAGAAAATTAAAACAAGTCCATGAGAGCCGAAGTACAACCTTGAGTATATCCCACCCAAACTCAGAGACCATCTCAAGAATAGATTTGATGTGTTGAACACTAGTGACCGAAGACCAGACAAGTTGTGGAATGACATCAAGGACATCATACCTGAAGAAAGCAAGAGGTCATTAAAAAGACAGGAAAGAAAGAAAAGACCAAAATGGATGTCAAAAGAGACTCTGAAATTTACTCTTGAACGTCGAGTAGCTAAAGCAAAAGGAAGAAATGAACGGAAGATTTCAAAGGGCAGCTCAAGAAGACAAAGTAAAGTATTAAAATGACATGTGCAAAGGCCTGGAGTTGGAAAACCAAAAGGGAAGAACACACTCAGCATTTCTCAAGCTGAAAGAACTGAAGAAAAAATTCAAGCCTCGAGTTGCAATAGTGAAGAATTCTATGGGCGAAATACTGAATGACGGAGGAAGCATCAAAAGAAGATGGAGGAGAGGCAGGGCCAAGATGGCAGAATAGCCAGATGCTTCTGGTGATCCCTCTTACAGCAAAGACCCAAAAAATCAAGTGAAACGATTATATTTATGACAAGCTAGGAGACTTGAACATCAAAGGCAAAGTTAGAAAACTGACCGAGCAGCAAGAGGAGAGAGAGATGGTTCAGAAGCGGGGAGGAGCTGCTGGACCTGAATTGCTGGGATCCCTCAGGCACCATTCCCGGGAGCAGCTGTGGTGGGCTGGTGGTAGCATCTGGCCACAGTTTCCTTAGGGAGAAACAGCTAGCAACATAACCTACTCACACCTCCGGAACCAGAGAAGAAAGGAGCTCTTGGCAAAAGCTAAGTACTTGTGTATATTTTACCGCACTCCCCCACCCCCAAGCCAGCTTCATTGGCTGCTGATTTCCCTGAGCCTGAGATAGGCCCATTTGAGCACCCTGAGCCATGCTCCTGGACTTGGAGAAGGAATAAATTCACAACAGGGGGAAAAGATAATTTGCCAGCTCCACTAACTGAGGGAGCTCAGAACAGAAGTGGCTCCTGTCAAGGCACAAACGGTCCATGGACTTTAAATACCTTTCCCCCCCGCATGGACCTGTGCGGGCCTATTTCAGGAAAACAGGCCCCTGCTGGCAGACTGCAACTGTTTCAGCTGTGTGGTAGAAAGGTGGGTGTTTGATATTTGACACTGCTTTGCCTATTAAACAGGGTCCTCACCTACCCACACCAGGGGCATGACTGGTGGCTCCACTCAGGTCACTCAGCCACCCGTGACAGGGGTCCAAGGATGACTGGTACCTCCCAGTCCTTACAACCAAAAGCATTGGGTGCCCATGGACCGTCTGCAGAATCCACCCACCTGTATGCTCTAGGGAACAGGGACATGCTTTCCTCAAAGACACTCGGGGGATGGTTCTCAGCTCCCTGCCTTGTTCAGAGAATGACCCCCTGTGGCAACTAGATACCAGTACCTACCCAAAACACCCCTGCCCCTCTAAGACTGTAGGACAGCACCTGTACCACACACTTGATGACCAGCTACCTGGACACCTGAGCTGAATCCACACAAAAATGAATGGACTCACAAGCTCATATACCTGATTACAGATCTAGCCATCTGGTGACAGGACATTAGAGCTCCAAAGGAGAAAATAATCAAGCTAGCTCACTCAAGCAACCCATTTGGGCATATCAAAACAAAACAAAGCAACAAACTAGGATACAATAAGCAAACATAAAATAAACTAATACAATAACTTACAGATGGCTCGGAGACAACAGTCAATATCAAGCCACATAAAGAAACAGACCATGATCACCTCAACAAGCTCTCAAAACAAAGAATCAAAGGATCTTCTGGCTGAAGGTGCCTTCCTGGAATTACCAGATACAGAATTCAAAAGATTAATATACAGAACTTCTCAAGACATCAGGAACAAGATCAGGCAATATGCAGAACAAGCCAAGGAACACACAGATAAAACAGTTGAAGAAAATAAAAAGGCTCTTCGAGAACATAATGAAAAATTTAATAAGCTGCAAGAATCCATAGAGAGACAGCAATCAGAAATTCAGAAGATTAACAATAAAATTACAGAATTAGACAACTCAATAAATAGTCAGAGGAGCAGAATAGAGCAAGTGGAAGGCAGAATTGGTGACCTTGAAGATAAAGCACTTGGCACCAATATATTTGAAGAAAAATCAGATAAAAGAATTTTAGAAAAATGAAGAAATCTTAAGAATCACATGGGTCTGTATTAAGAGAAATAACCTACAAGTGACTGGAGTACCAGGACAGGGAGGGATAACAGAAAATACATAGAGAATTGTTGAGGATTTGTTGGCAGAAAACTTCCCTGATATAGTGAAACATGAGAAGATGTCAATCCAAGATGCTCATCGAACTCCACATAAGGTAGATTTTAAAAGAAAGTCACCAAGACATGTTATAATCAAACTTGCCAAAACCAAAGATAAAGAGAGAATTTTAAGAGCAGCGAGGGGTAAATGAAATGCCCTTTGTCACCTACAAAGGACAGTCAATAAGAATAAGCTCGGACTACTCGGCAAAAACCATGCAGGCAAGAATGCAATGGGATGACTTATATAAAGCATTGGAGGAAAAAAATTGCCAGCCAAGAATCATATGTCCAGCAAAACTGTCTCTCAAATATGAAGGTGAAACTGGGACATTTCCAGATACACAGAAGTTTAGGGAATTCATAAAAACCAAACCAAAACTACAAGAAATACTAAAGGGAGTTCTTTGGTTAGAAAATCAATAATATCAGGTATCAACAGAAGACTAGAACACTGGACAAAGTAATCAGATGTCAACTCAGACAGGGGAATCACAAAAATAAATCAAGGTAAAAAAAGATCAAAACAGGGAAACAGCAATGTCATTACGTAAAAGAAGACCACATTAAAATAATAAAGAGGGACTAAGAAATGTAGTCATAGATCTTTCATATGGAGAGGAAGACAAGGTGATATAAAGAAATAAAAGTTAGGTTTAAACTTAGAAAAATAGGGGTAAATACTAAGGTAACCACAAAGGAAACTAACTATCCTACTCACCAGAATAAAATACAAGATAAAAACAGACTCAGCAGAAACAAAATCAATGACAACAAATAAGAGGAAAAGACAATATATAATGAGAAACTACTCAGCACAAAAAATTAAGTGGGAAAAAGAAACTGTCAACAATACACAAAAAAAGACATCAAAATGACAGCACTACCTATCCATAATTATGCTGAATGTTAATAGACTAAATGCACCAATAAAGAGACAGAGAGTGGCAGAATGGATTAAAAAACACGGTCCATCTATATGCTGCCTACAAGAGACACACCTTAGACTTAAAGACACAAACAAACTAAAACTCAAAGAATGGAAAAAAAATATATCAAGCAAACAGCAATCAAAAAGAACAGGAGTGGCAATGTTCATTTCTGACAAAATAGACTTTGAAGTTAAATCCACCACAAAGGATAAGAAAGGACACTATATGATTAAAAGGCCAATATACCAGGAGGATATAACCATATTAAATATTTATGCACCTAACGACACGGCTGCAAGATACATAAAACAAACTCTAACAGCACTGAAAAGTGAGATAGACAGCTCCACAATTATAGTAGGAGACTTCAACACACCACTTTCAGTGAAGGACAGGACATCCCGAAAGAAGCTCAATAAAGACATGGAAGATCTAAATGCCACAATCAACCAACTCGGCCTTATAGACATATACAGAGCACTCCACCCAACAGCAGCCAAGTATACTTTCTCTTCTAGTGCACATTGAACATTCCTTTGGGAAACAGCGAAAGCAGTGCTCAGAGGTCAATGTATATCAAAAGAAGATGGAAAGAATACAAATAGTTACTGTAACAAAAAGAACTAGTCGATGTTCAATCATTTCAGGAGGTAGCATTTCATCAAGCACCAATGGTACTGAAGGAATAAGTCCAAGCTGCACTGAAGACACTGGCGAAAAACAAGCCTCTGGAAACTGATGGAATATCAATTCAGGTGTTTCAACAGATGGATGCAGTCCTGGAAGTGTTCCTCATCTATGCCAAGATTTTGGAAGACAGCTACCTAGCCAACCCACTGGAAAAGATCCATATTTATGCCTATTCCCAAGAAAGGTGATCCAATCTAATGTGAAAAATATCATTAATGTCATACACAAGTAAAATTTTTCTGAAGATCGTTCAAAAGTAGTTGCAGCAGTACATTGACAGGGAACTGCCAGAAATTCAAGCCGGATTCAAAACTGGATGTAGAACCAGGGATATCATTGTTGATGTCAGACGGATCCTATCTGAAAGCGGAAAATACCAGGAAGATGTTTACCTGTGGTTTTTCTGACCATGAAAAGACATTTGACTGTGTGAATCATAACAAATTATGGAAAACATTGCGAAGAATGGAAATTCCAGAGCAATCATGAGGAACCTCTACAGAGATCAAGAGGCAATCATTCATACAAAATGAGGGAATACTGCATGGATTAAAGTCAGGAAAGGTATACATCAGGGTTGTAACCTTTCACCATACTTATTCAGACTGTATGCTGAGCAAATAATCCAAGAAGCTCGACTATATGATGAGGACTGGAGCATCAGGATTGGAGGAAGGCTCATTAACAACATTAAATATGCAGATGACTCAGCTTTGCTTGCTGAAAGTGAAGAGGACTTGAAGCACTTATTGATGAAGATCAAAGACTACTGCCTTCAGTATGGATTACACTTCAACATAAAGAAAACAAAAATACTCACAACTGGACCAATAAGCAACATTATGTTAAACAGAGAAAAAAATGAAGTTGCAAAGGATTTCATTTTACTTGGGTCCATAATTAATGCCCATGGAAACAGCAGTCATGAAATCAAGCAACTCATTGCATCAGGCAAATCTGCTGCAAAAGGCCTCTTTAAAGTGTTGAAAAGCAAAGATGTCACTTTGAGGACTAAGGTGTACCTGACCCAAGACATGTATTTTCAATCACCTCATATGCATGAGAAAACTGAAGAATTGATGTCTTTGAATTATGATGTTGACAAAAATATTGAATATACCATGGACTTCCAGAAGAACAAACAAATCTGTTTTGGAAGAAGTACAGCCGGAGTGCTCCTTAGAAGAGCCTCACATACTCTGGACATGTTATCAGGAGGGAGCAGTCCCTGGATAAGGACATCATGCTTGGCAAGTTAGAGGGTCAGTGAAAAGGAGGAAGACCCTCAACAAGATGAATCGACAGAGTGGCTGCAACAATGGACTCAAGCATAACAATGATCATGAGGATGGCACAAGACCTGGCAGTATTTCATTCTGTTGTACACAGGGTCTCTATGACACGGCACTTAACAACAGCGTGGAATGTGTGGCTAATTACCTTCAAGAACAACTGCCTCCTTTGCTGTGAGATCAGAACTGGATGGTGCTTAGCTACCATTACCGAACATTTTAATCAAAGATTCTAAAGAAGAATCCTGATCAGAAGGGGGAAAATGCAGAACAGAATTTAAAATTCTCATGGACTCCAGACTCTCTGGAGCCATGGGGGCTGGATGAATCCCTGAAACTATTGCCTGAGATAATCTTTAAAACTTAAACTAAATATAGTCCCTGAAGCCTTCTTAAAACCAAACAGTAGTTTAAGTTAACTAGAAAAAATGTCTGCCTTTAGCATTATGCTTTTTTAAGAACTACTTATATGGGATCAAACTGACAACAGCAACTCGAAACGTTAGGTAGGAGACTTTGGGGGCAATGAGTTTACGTTAATAGGGGAGGAACAACCCAGAAAAAAAGAGTGGGAATGGTTGCACAACTTGAAAAATCTAATCAATGTCACTGAATTGTACTTGTACTAATTGGTGTAGGTTTTGCTGTATATGTCCTCAATAACAACAATAAAACAAAATTAAAAAAAGTAATAAAATGATACCGAGATACCAGAAAATACGGTTGGGCACTAACCACGTCAGCCACGATATATTATGGTTATTGTTGTTGTTACAGTTTTTCTACTTTTGTAAAAACAATCATACAAATAAACCCTGTACAATAATACAAAAAAAAAAAAAAAAAAAGAACCAATGTCGCTGAACAATATGTATAGAAATTGTTGAATGGAAACCTGTGTTGCTATTTACACTTTCACCAAAAATATAATAAAATACTATTTTTAAAAAAGAAAAAAAGGAATAGAACTGTGCTCCACAGGAGTTTCAATGACTGATTTTTTGAAAGCTGATTGTCAGGCCTTTCTTCTAAGGTACCTCTGAGTGGATTCAAACCAAGTAGACTCAAACCACCAGCCTTTTGGTTAGCAGCCAAATGCATTAATTGTTTACACCACCCAGGGATTCCTAGCATCTCATAAATAACTTTAAGATCGTATCAGTGTACTGAGTCAGGATTTCCAGAACTCTAGTCGAGAAGCAGATTGGGTTTATGAGACTGCTAACCCAAGACCTGGTAGAGCAAGAGCTAATTACATAGAACTACATGAACTGATGAGGGATGATTGCAGATGATATGAGGGGGGTGCTGATGTTTTAACGTTCAATCTTCTGAATATATAAGGAAGCCCTTTCTTTTTCCTCTTAAGCTCTCTGTGTTGTTGTTGTTGTTGTATGACATCACGTCAATTCTGACTCA